>NC_056745.1:419617066-419917066 GCF_019279795.1 Protopterus annectens | reverse complement strand
AAAAATTAATTTCCAACATGCATGGATCTGTACTTATCAGGAAATTACCTAATGAATTTTTCTTCTTCTCTCAATTAACATATCTGCTTGGTATCTACCTAAACTGTCTATTCATATAACTCTCTCTGCAGTTAGTGCCTATACTATTAAATGCATCTTTGTTGTACTATGTCATGATGTTACTCTAACATTTTTCTAACTTTAGGCATTGCTGCACTCCTTGTAAATAACTTAATGCTAAACAATTTCTCAAACATATTGTTACTTCATTCTCAAAATACTGTACTTTTGACTTGAATGTATTCCTATTGTATATTTCTGTCTGTTGTTGTACTGTTAAGTATCTTACCAATTGAATTGTTAGGTTTTTCTTATTTTTTAATTACTTTACTAGAGCTTTTCTCCTTGGAGCTCTCCTGAAAAAGGGCTCTCTTGGTCCAGCTGGACTAACCTGGTTAACAAATGTAAAAATAAAATAAAATAATAAATAAATCTAGCTAAGTAACTTTCAGCCTTTTGGCAGATTTTTGTAGGAGTATGTGGCTATACTGTCTTTATATTAAGTGTTCTTGTTCTTAATATAAATAAACATTAAAAACCATTAGATAGTATATTTAATAAGTTGGTGATATTGTAATTTTAATAGTTTATGTAAGTTTATAGTTTTTTGGTTATCTCTGATGCATATGGATTGTTCGTAGTCCAAATGTGTTACTTGAATTAGGTTATGTGATGTGGCTTTCTTTGGTTTAATTCTGAGATGGCTGTTGAAGGACTGATGGCTTGATGATGTTTATTGAATGTGCTGAATTGTGTTTAATAACTGATTTGGTTAAATATTAGAGGCTTACTTGGGTATGGTATTACGGTGGTTTGTGAGTTAAGGGAAAGCTGAAGAGTTGTGCATGAGCTGTGTTATACATTGTCTGTGTTAGTGCACCTACCTAGCTAGGTTTTGAATTTATCATTATGATCTCAAGCTAAAAACAACTTTTTCTTCTTATTTTAATCCTTTTTGGCTCTTGGATTCAATCTCGACTATGCAACCTGTTGAGGAGGAGCAGAATGCTGAGTGATGATGTCAGACTCAGGTCACAGTATAAGCACAGCACTGGCACGTAATATGGTAAAAAGTTCACTTTAATTCACTCCGTTTTCACATAAAACAAAACATATGGTTAAGCGCTTTCATCTAACACCATAGATTTCTTCAGAACCATCTTTCATAAAGTCAATCACATTTATATATACTTCATCATTAAAACAATTACCAACTTATTAAAATCATGTGATTAAGAACAATTTCATTAACTCATTAATTCCTTAAAGTGCACAGTGCTGAATTCCCTATATATGCCTATCTATACTTGTGTCTGCTGTTTAAAAACTAAACTGTTAAAATTACTAATAAATACTTTTTAAAAACTTTTTGTTAAAAACTGTCCTAATTTCATGTACTATACCTATTATCTTTGTTCTTAACTTACTGTGTTTACTAGGGTAAGAGATATATGTGTATATATTCCTGTCACACTAATATCATCATATATTAACTTGTCAATTCATAAAATAGTTTTAATAGAAATATATTCATTTAACCCCGGGTATACTGAGGCGTTCAACTTAATTTGCCACCTAGTTTCTTTTTCTAATAATTTATCTTTTATATTCCCTCCCCTGGGGTTAACTTTGACTTGTTCTAAAATTGCAAACTTAAATTTCCTACACTTTGTACTAGCCATACAGTGTCTCCATAAGGCATTATTTTCATCCTGCTTCCTTATTCTATAATAATGCTCATATATTCTGTTTTTTAACAACCTAGATGTCATCCCCACATAAAAACATGGGCATGTTGAACACAGAGCTAAATATACAACGTTCTTAGTTCTACAATTCCCTTTAATGAACCTAACTTTTGTTTTCTGAACGTTATTCAATGTGACACTATCAACCTCCATAATATGCTGACACTGATTGCAGGATCCACACTTAGTAGTCCTGCCCATTATCTTATGATTATCACCTATCATAGTTTTAAGCCTGCTTTTCAAGTTTTGTCCGTTTCTATAAACAAATGAAGGTCTGGAACCCAATATTTTACTAATATCTTCTTCAGTTTCTATTATGTTCCAGTTTTTCGTTATTATGTCTTTAAATTTACTGACCTCAGGTGCATATTGTATGACGCAAGCTCTCTTATATGTAGTGTTCACTTTAGTCCTTTCTCCTACTCCTTCTATATTACCCAAAATAGGCTTATATTTTTTTCCCCACTCTTGTTTGACATATTTTACTGTATCAGATACCATCCTGGCAGGATAACCTCTGTCAAGGAACATGGCGGCTATATGATTCAGTTCAACTATAACGTCCTCAAACCTAGATGTCATCCTAGCCGCCCTAATGCATTGACCTTTAATAATACTTTTCTTCTGATACTGGGGGTGGCAACTATTGTACTCAAGATATTCATTACTGAAAGTGTCCTTTCTGTAAAGGTTGGACTTAAATTTGTTATTCTCTATAGTTATTTTAGTGTCCAAATATGCTATACTCTGTCTATTCCTGTTGGTAGTAAACCTTAAATATTCATTTCTACTATTGAGGTACAATGTGAATTCATTCAAAAGTTCCTCACTACCTTCCCAAATGAAAAACACATCATCCAAAAATCTGAGGTAACATTTTATATAATTATTCCATTCTGTTCCCAAGATGTATTCTTCTTCCCAATTTAGCAAAAACAGGTTTGCAAACATGGGGGCACAAGCCGCCCCCATGGCAACTCCCTTGCTTTGCCTGTAATATTCACCCTGAAACATGATGAAATTGTTTTTCAATACTACCTCCATAAATACCAGGATGACTCTTATTTTATCCCAAGATATTTCACTATGTTTTCTCATACTCTCTTCAAATCTTGTTAAACCCTCTTCCTGAGGTATACTAGAGAATAGGTCTACTACATCAATTGTAACCAATAGGCAATTGTCAGTTATATATTCATCTTTGAGCCTGGTTAGAAAATCCCAGGAATCCTTAACTATGTGGGGGATGTGAATAAATCCCTTTCAACCACCCGTCAACTACTTTACCCATTTCAAATGTTTTTGAATAACTTCCTGAAATGATTGGTCTAAAAGGTGGTTCCTGTATATTTTTATGGATCTTGGGTATGCCTATTATAGTTCCCACTATGGGATACTCAGTTTTCACATAATTATACATCGTCATATCAATTCTGCTATCCATTAATAAATCCTCTAATATTAGATTAATTTTATGATATGCTATATTCACCTCATTCAATGAGGCAACTATATACTTTCCTGAGTTTAGCAATATATTCATGATTTTGTTGTTATAATCTTCTGTGTAAAAAAGCACTACCCCCCCACCCTTGTCAGGCTTCATTATTCGAATTTTATTTTCCTCTTGTAATTCCTGCATGATTCTTTCTTCATTCTTGGAGAGATTAGTAATGTAAGTTTTTTTATTTTTAACACTACCATACATTTCCTTTAATACCATCCTCTCATAAGTGGCTAATACACTATTTAATGGTGGGGTATATTTACTAGGTTTCTTAAACTCCTCTTCACATATTTTTTCTTTCCCTCCAAAATGTATTGCTAAATTTAACTTTCTTACATATTTTTTGAAATCTATCACGTAGTTGACTATGTTACCTTTATTATTCGGTATATACTTCATACCTTTAGAAAATAAACTAAACATGTCCTTTGTCACCTTTATATTTGTATAATTGTAGATGCTGAATTCTTTCCATCTATAATGTATGTTACTATGTTGGATTATATCATCATTACTTGATACTATCTTGTCCGTTGCCTTTAGTATGTTCTGTTGTACTGTAGATTTCTTCTGTTGTACCCCCTCTCTCTTTCCTGTATTGGGTCCTTTGACTGCTCCTCCTCTAAAAAATACTTATTTGTTTCATATTCCCTCTTATTGTTGTTATAATAGGCCGTCCTACCCTTACTTGTAACCCCTTTATTCTCCTTATACCTTTGTCCAGAATTTTCAGTTCTATCCCTCTTAGGTTCAAAATTATATGCAGTACCATTTTCATACTGCATAATATCACGTCTTAACTTTTTACACTTTCTTTCCATTTGTGTATTTATCTGTTTCTCCACCCACGTAAATTGTGCATTAAAACTGTGTAAATTCTCATCAAAAAACAGATCTGTAGTAATTATATGATCCAATTCCTCTATTTCAGTCATTAATATACAAATTCTTTTATCATTGCAAGCTATGAGATACTTCATGAATGTGTAACCAAAATTGTCCAACATTTCACAACATTCTCTCAAATGCTCTTGTCCCATTTGAACACCCATAGGTTTTTTAAAAAATCGGAGCCCCATAGGGACTACCTTCACATCAATGCACCTTTTTAAATACGTATTGTCAAGTTGCAAAGTTTTTAACATTTTTAATTTCTTACCAAACTGAAATATTAAATCTTTTAAAGTCATATCAACTTTTTCATTGTCCTTATTGGAATAATGTCTCTTGTTACTTGGCTCAAAATTGAAGTTACTGTCCAAGAAGTTATCAAGTTTATATCGCTTGTCATTAGTAGCAAGCGGCGTTTGCTTGTGATATACAGTACCTTTATTTCCTTTAGTTTGCGCCGTCATGGCGTAAGTTCGCTTCGGTACAGTTCTCCTGGGTCTGGCTCCAGAAATATTATACTGGTCGTCCTCCGATCTAACCGACTCCATCCGCTCCGTTCCTACTTTCCTCGAGCTGTTGGTAGATCCATAAGAGGCCCGTCTCCTTCCTGCTCCTCTCTCTACTTGCGCATTTGGAATCGTACCCTCTGTACATGCGATATCCTGTTCCCTCTGATGTAACTTCCGGTACTGCGTTTCACCACTCACCAGCCTGGAATTAGTTTGTGTGACAAGTTCGATTAATCTGGTTAGCTCACCCTTCATTATAACCATTTCGGACTGTAACCGTTGGATATCATCCCTCCGTGGAGAAAATATCGAAGGCAATTCATCAAGGGAATCCATCGAAATTAAGTCACTAATAAATGAAGAAGAATTACTGGACTGGCGACTAAATAAAATAAACGAGCCTCGGTGAGGCTATATCAAGTCACAGTATAAGCACAGCACTGGCACGTAATATAGTAAAAAGTTCACTTTAATTCACTCCGTTTTCACATAAAACAAAACATATGGTTAAGCGCTTTCATCTAACACCATAGATTTCTTCAGAACCATCTTTCATAAAGTCAATCACATTTATATATACTTCATCATTAAAACAATTACCAACTTATTAAAATCATGTGATTAAGAACAATTTCATTAACTCATTAATTCCTTAAAGTGCACAGTGCTGAATTCCCTATATATGCCTATCTATACTTGTGTCTGCTGTTTAAAAACTAAACTGTTAAAATTACTAATAAATACTTTTTAAAAACTTTTTGTTACAAAACAGAATATATGAGCATTATTATAGAATAAGGAAGCAGGATGAAAATAATGCCTTATGGAGACACTGTATGGCTAGCACAAAGTGTAGGAAATTTAAGTTTGCAATTTTAGAACAAGTTAAAGTTAACCCCAGGGGAGGGAATATAAAAGATAAATTATTAGAAAAAGAAACTAGGTGGCAAATTAAGTTGAACGCCTCAGTATACCCGGGGTTAAATGAATATATTTCTATAAAAACTATTTTATGAGTGGATAAGTTAATATATGATGATAGTAGTGTGATAGGAATATATATACACATATCTTACCCTAGTAAATACAGTAAGTTAAGTACAAAGATAATAGGTATAGCACATGAAATTAGGACAGTTTTTAATAAAAAGTTTTTAAAAAGTATTTCATTAGTAATTTTAACAGTTTAGTTTTTAAACACAGATATAAGTATAGACAGGCATATTTAGGGAATTCAGCACTGTGCACTTTAAGGAATCAAATAGTTAATGAATTTGTTATTCATCACATGATTTTAATGGTTTGGTAATTGTGTTAATGATGAAGTATATATAAATGAGATTGACTTTATGAAAGATGGTTCTGAAGAAATCTATGGTGTTAGATGAAAGCGCTTAACCATATGTTTTGTTTTATGTGAAAACGGAGTGAATTAAAGTGAACTTTTTACCATATTACGTGCCAGTGCTGTGCTTATACTGTGACTTGATATAGCCTCACCGAGGCTTGTTTATTTTATTTAGTTGCCAGTCCAGTACTACTTATATATTTACTGATGTCAGACTCAGGGTCAAAGGCTGTACAAGCTGTGTTACAGCGGCAGCTTCATTTAAAGAGATATTTTCGTTTTTCTTTTTTCAAAGTATATACATGGCAAGTATAATAGTGAAAGAAAAGTAGTTATTAATAATTTTAAACAACTGGTCACACAGATGAGGCAGAGATTGAAAGGAATAAAATGCAAAGTAAGGAACTCATTTTAATGTAAAATTAAAGTATGTCTCACTACAATGCAGTAGCCTTTATTCAAAGTTTTGCTGTACAGTGAACACATCATTGAAGACTACAAACCTACCACACTTTTATGGCTATCATATCAGGCAAAATAATAAAATTAATTATAGCATTTGATGTTATGTGATCCTATCTCGCCTACATTCTGAATGATGGGTTCGGAGCCGATCCCTCGGCTCCGACTCGGCACGCTTATGCCAAAGAGCGAAGTCTCTTACTGGCTGAGCTTACCATATCCCAGGATGCACTACCAGTCCCCAGATCTCGTTTGCAGCTAAGTGAAGACGTGGTCTCGAGCTGGCTGAGTTAAGTAGTGATTATTTCACTAGTTTTTCTGTCAGGTTTTTCTTCTTTTTCTACAAAAAGCTGTTTTAACAGCTATTCTTGTGTTTTGAGTGTGTTTGACAAAATTCACTTGGTGAATTCTTGTGTTGTGAGTGACTAGGAGTACCTCTTGTTTGGAAAGGCCTTTCCGGTCTTTTTGTTTGTAGGTGACTTGGTTCTGTTTTGAATCATTTACTTTCTCTTCTTAAATAAGAACTAACGGAGAAATTATTATATATTACAGAGTTCTATACTGCAACACCAAATATATACCTAACAAGTCTAGACATATACTGGCTCAAACATTTATTCTACCATCACTGCTGTATGCTGCTCCCGTACTTATTAACCTCTAAAATAATCTCTTAACAAAGCTATAACAAGATGTCAGATTTGCAGCCAGTAATAGCTACAAATCCATCATTGTATATCCCTAAAAAGCTTAAGATGGCATGAGATCCACACATGCTTCAAATATCACAACTACAAATTGCACACAGCATCCTAAATATCCCAGCTCCTGCCCTGCCCTTACATCAATAATTACACCCTACACACCCAATCATGACCTCAGGAGCATACAACTGTCAACCTTCTGCAGGTGACCAAGCCAAACAAAATATTGGAAAAATACTTAACAGTCATTCAATTGCATACTCATGGAACAAACTTCCATTTGATATCTTCGGCTCCACCACCAAAAGTGGCGAATTCAAAAATAGCAACTAAAAATTAATTTCCAACATGCATGGATCTGTACTTATCAGGAAATTACCTAATGATTTTTTCTTCTTCTCTCAATTAACATATCTGCTTGGTATCTACTTAAACTGTCTATTCATATAACTCTCTCTGCAGTTAGTGCCTATACTATTAAATGCATCTTTGTTGTACTATGTCATGATGTTACTCTAACATTTTTCTAACTTTAGGCATTGCTGCACTCCTTGTAAATAACTTAATGCTAAACAATTTCTCAAACATATTGTTACTTCATTCTCAAAATACTGTACTTTTGACTTGAATGTATTCCTATTGTATATTTCTGTCTGTTGTTGTACTGTTAAGTATCTTACCAATTGAATTGTTAGGTTTTTCTTATTTTTTAATTACTTTACTAGAGCTTTTCTCCTTGGAGCTCTCCTGAAAAAGGGCTCTCTTGGTCCAGCTGGACTAACCTGGTTAACAAATGTAAAAATAAAATAAAATAATAAATAAATCTAGCTAAAGTAACTTTCAGCCTTTTGGCAGATTTTTGTAGGAGTATGTGGCTATACTGTCTTTATATTAAGTGTTCTTGTTCTTAATATAAATAAACATTAAAAACCATTAGATAGTATATTTAATAAGTTGGTGATATTGTAATTTTAATAGTTTATGTAAGTTTATAGTTTTTTGGTTATCTCTGATGCATATGGATTGTTCGTAGTCCAAATGTGTTACTTGAATTAGGTTATGTGATGTAACTTTTCTTTGGTTTTAATTCAAGGATGGCTGTTGAAGGACTGATGGCTTGATGATGTTTATTGAATGTGCTGAATTGTGTTTAATAACTGATTTGGTTAAATATTAGAGGCTTTATCTACTTGGGTATGGTATTACGGTGGTTTGCGAGTTAAGGGAAAGCTGAAGAGTTGTGCATGAGCTGTGTGATAAATTGTCTGTGTTAGTGCACCTACCTAGCTAGGTTTTGAATTTATCATTATGATCTCAAGCTAAAAACAACTTTTTCTTCTTATTTTAATCCTTTTTGGCTCTTGGATTCAATCTCGACTGTGCAACCTGTTGAGGAGGAGCAGAATGCTGAGTGATGATGTCAGACTCAGGGTCAAAGGCTGTACAAGCTGTGTTACAGTGGCAGCTTCATTTAAAGAGATATTTTCGTTTTTCTTTTTTCAAAGTATATACATGGCAAGTATAATAGTGAAAGAAAAGTAGTTATTAATAATTTTAAACAACTGGTCACACAGATGAGGCAGAGATTGAAAGGAATAAAATGCAAAGTAAGGAACTCATTTTAATGTAAAATTAAAGTATGTCTCACTACAATGCAGTAGCCTTTATTCAAAGTTTTGCTGTACAGTGAACACATCATTGAAGACTACAAACCTACCACACTTTTATGGCTATCATATCAGGCAAAATAATAAAATTAATTATAGCATTTGTTAAACCTATAACATACCATGCAGTTAGTGATGTGAAATACTACCTAGAAGAAAAAACAGTGGAGAGCATAGGTGATGTAATACCATTTCTAGATGTATAAATATTCTTTAAAAAGATAAAGCAGCCATTTAATATGCTACAGAGGTTCAAATAAAACCAGTATTGCAACTTGTTAGGATGCTGAACATTTGACATAGAAAGGAAAAGCCGGGGCAAGTACAGTTCAGAAAACATTCTACTCTGAGTTTGTGAGCTGTTAACACAATGATGACATTAATTAGTGAACAGGTGGAATTGAAAATTGTGTAAGAACAAATTTGAATATATTTTTTAGTAATGTGTTGTTTTTTCTCATAAATAGTGGAATCTATGTTGATTATGTTTTTCGTCAGCTTAGTCAAGCTTAATCATTTTCTGGAAACGTATGAATGTTGGAAGCAATAAAATGTGGAAGTACACTGGTAATTCACATTTTGTGATCTTTAGAAGATGCAAGCTAACCTAAGTGTTGCAGTTATAATGATATTTTGAGTTAAAGGTACTGGTCTTTAAGGTCTGTCTCTATTCTAGGACATTTGTCTCCCTTGTCTAGGATTTTTGACAGAGTATCTTGTGTCAAAGGGTTGAGACGTGTACATGCAGTAGTCATATTTTGTAAATATATACAAAGATGTACAGTAGAAATAATATCAGACAGCCAAATAGAACAAAAATATTTTCACTGTCTACATTGTCTTTTATAATAAATTATAAGAAGGTTCTTATGCATTGCAAATGCATGGCAAAAGAATAAATGTTTATTTTAGTAATTAAACTGTATTTTGACTACAGTACATAGATGTATGACTTAGAGAGAGCTTTAACCTTAAAAATTGCTCCTGCATTTTGATGTTTATTTGGACAATAATTAAACACAAGACACTCAAGATAAATGGTCATTTTAAAGAGTATTAATTAAAACAACTCGATGCAAGGTTAATGTGCCTGAATATATATTAGCAAACATACTTTTATTGAGTTTCTGTACCAGGTGATTATTAAGTATTCATAGGATCATAGGAGGTTACTAGTCTAATGGCCAGAGGGCACTTACAAGCCTAGCCAAATTTAACCTTGTTACCATGATCAGTGCCTATTGCCCCTGTCCAAGAGTGACACAGGTGGAACCCCCAGGATGAATTTATGGTTACTCATCCAATTGTTCAGATTGTGTTTGAAGAGGGCCAGAGGTGCTCTGTTTGAAGTGAAAAGGGAGTCTATTCCAAAGGTGTGGTAACCCTCTGGGAGACAAATCTGCCCCTCCAGGAGGTTCTATTGATGTCACATACCAGGTTTAGGCCTTTAGAGCGAGGAACCCGTGTGCCATTTGACTTGTGGATGTGCAGCATTTCCAATAAAGTGGGGTCAGAGATCACTTTATATTGCAAGGCAGATATTGTCTCTGAGTAGTCTGTATGAAACAGAATAATGTGACAGTGATTTCAGCTGATCCACACAGGATAGCTAATGAAGACCTTGAATTTTCTTTGTGAGGAAGCTTTGTGGTCTCCCAATCGCTCAGGTGCTTTGAAAGATACATGCCAAAAGGGGTGTTGTACTCAATTATTGGCCTAATGAGTGAAGAGTACAGGGAGGTGATAACTTCACTTTTTCTTGAGACAGTGCCCTTACTTATGAGGTGAGCCATATAGAATGTCCTTTTTACCACTCTGGAGACATGGTGATCAAAAGCAAGGATGCTGTCAACTTGAGTGCTCAGATTTCTCACCACTGAGTGTGTACTTAAGGTATTGCCATTGATGTGGTAATTTGCAGAAACATCGCTCATGCTGAAAAGGGATGAGAATACATTTTTTTGTATTGACTTTGAGGCCATGACGTTGGCACCAATCATTGGTTTACGTAAGACCTTCTAGAAGGATGTTGACATAATTTGGGGATTCTATGACCACACCCAGTTCGCAGTCATCAGCAAATTTTGTCAGCCTCAGTCCCTTAGTTTTAACTTGTACTTCAGAGAAATAGATTCCAAACAGTGGAGGTCCCAGGACTGATCCCTGTAGAACACCACTGGTAACGGATCTGCTGTTGGAGGTGGATTCCCCTATTTTGACCATATGGGTTCTATCAGAGAGCCAATTTGCAACCTACCTTATAATATAAGGGTTGATGTCAAGCTGAGAGAGTTTGTCAATGATCCCAAGTGAGGGACAGTGTCAAATGCTTGGCCGGGTCTAGGTAGGCTGTAATCACAGATTTCTCCTCATCCAGGTCCCTTCTGACTGTCTCAAAGAAGTCCACCAGGTTTAACAAGCATGATCTCCCACTGACAAATCCAAACTGGATAGGGTCTAGTGTTTGGAGTTTACTTATATCTTTGCAGATAAGGTTAGCCAGGCTAATAGGTCTGTAGTTCCCAGAGTTAGTAGAAGCACCACCTTTGTGCAGGGGGATAACGATCTCTGTTTTCCATTCACCTGGGATGAAGCTGGTGCTTAGACTGTGATTGAAAAGAGTAGCCAACGGTGATGCTAATTCTTGTTTGAGCCCATGTAGGATGCAGCCTGGCATATTATCAGGTCCCATTGATGCTGTATTTTTGGCCTTAGAGAGGGTGTTTTCAACCTGCTCTTTAGAGATGTAAGTTAGGGGACATGTGGTAGGGATGCCATGAAGTATGTGTGGCGGGGACTGGGGAGTGAAGTTTTCATCTAACCTGTTGGCTAGCAGGTTAGCTATGTCCACCGGCTCAGTGCATGTGTTACCATTAACTGTCAGTTCAGGGCAAATCTGAGCATTACCTTTTAGGCTATGGATGTAACTAAAGAATGCCTTATGGTTGTCCTTGGTTGAGAAAGTTAACTTGGATTCATAGTTTGCCTTGGAGGACTTTGCAAGAAGTCTTATTTGCTTATTTAAGCTGAGGATGGAGTGTCTCCAGTTTAGAGCCCGCTACTTCTTACTCTTGGACAGCAGTTTCTTCCATTTATTATAAAGCCTGTTAATGGTGGTTGTCCACCAGACAGGTTTGCTTTTCCTTGAAGAGCTTGATTTGGTCCTAACAGGTATTGCCGAGTCAATGCAGTTGTACAGGTGCTTGTATAGGGCATTGGTGTAGAGCTCGGCATAGTTACTGGTTCTGTCTGAGGGGAGAGGTGCAGTGAAGCTATTTATACCATCCTATAAGAGGTTATAATCTGCTTTGGGGAAGTTTTTAGTCTAGTTGCTGCTAGGAGAGGATCAGGTGTGATAGTTACCTCAAATTTGACTAATTTGTGGTCAGATCTCCCAGGGATGCACTCGCAGTGGGGAAGCTACAATGGTCTCCCATATTTGTAAGAAGCAGGCCCAGGATGTTGTCAACCAACTGGTCCAGGAGTTGACAAAGTTGAGGATCCTTTGTGCAAGTGAGTTTGAGCATGAGTAATTCACCCAGTTAATGATAGGGTAGTTAAAATCACCCAAAACTATGGTGTTAGGATGTATCTTAATAGACTCAAGTTAATCCAAATAGGCAGAGTGGGTTTCCTGATTCATGGAGAGGTTTCTGTAGCTGGCAATGCCTTGAATAGGTGCCCTACCAACAGTTAATTGCACCTGAAGTATCTCTAGGGTGTCATACTGTTTAATCAATCTGGAGGTGTATTTATCCTTGATGAATATTGATACACCGCTTCCTTTACTTTTCATGCTTTCAGTTTGTGGTCTGAACATGTGGAAGGCGGTGTAACCCAGTATGGCTGGGGTGTTCTCCACAGCCTTGAAGCAGGTTTCTGTGACTGCACAAATGTCTGCATCCTCCAGGGTGAGGACTGATTCCAGTGAGTGGAGTTTCATGTTTAGACTCCTAGCATTTAGCAACATGAGTTTGAGGTTGATGTTCTTCATCTCACATTGCTGCAGTCCTTACACTTGGGTAGTCCGCTGTCCTTGGTCGGCCCGAATATCAAAGTATTAGGCTGACGTCGGTCAAGACTGACATCAGAACGTCAGGGTACAAATGCGCATGACCGACGTCATATCCTCAGTCTTTTTTGCCGCATGGTCCGATGCAGAAGCAGCGTTGCAAGTGCCGTTCGGCGTTCTGAAATTTTCAATTCGGAGTTTCAGACCGAGTCAAAGTTGGCTAAGTACCCGTTAGAATATTTTAGTTTTTCTTGCCTCAGTGGTTTACCGGATGTCAGAAAAAGTGAATAACTGTATTTCTTGTGGGAAGCAGATACCGCATAGAGATTATCATAGTTTGTGTATTCCTTGTTTGGGGCCTGAGCACGACGTTGTTGGGTGTCGCTTTTGTGCTAGGTTTAATAAGCGCCAAGGTTAGATTGTGCCAGGTTGGTCTTGAAGCGGTGCAATTACAATATGCCGCCGGATGCTCCGCCATAGCGCCAAAGACAAAGCAGCTAAACCCAGACAAGAAGAGTCGTCCGGACGCCGGTTCTTTGGAGGCTTCAGTGGAACCGGTGGTTCCGCCAGAGGCTTCTCTGGAGTCCCAGGGGGAGACTTTGATTTTGCAGGATGTGGCCTCTCAGGAGGCAGGCCAGGCTGAAGGGGCTTCTCAGGTTACTGTACTCCCTCCCTTCCTAGGGTGGTTAGGCCCTCTCCTTCTGTTTCCAAGGCTTCTCCCAGAGTCAGGCCAGGTTTAGCTTCTGTTGGTGTCACTCCTAGTTCTTCAGGATCTGTGCCAAAGAAGCACATGCTCAAAATGGCAGAGGATTTAATTACTTTGATTAGAGGTTCTTTGCCCCCTCCTGATAAGAGGCCTAGGGTGGAACCAGAGTTGGGGAGTTTTGAGCAGGTTTCTGATGTTTCAGAGTCTTCGGCTGAAGACTTGCAGGAGTATTCTCCTTATTCTGATTCGGATGTGGATGATTCTACTCCTTCTGCTTCTCCTCCAGAGGATTTTTCTTTTTCGGAGACTCTTCATTCTATGAGGGAACATTTTAAATGGGAAGGTCAGGACTTCTCTGATTCCAGGAAAAGGCTTAGGGAATTTTGCTTTTACCCCAGCATAGGCCTTTGGCTATTCCTCCTGTTCTGGATGTTGTGGAAGATGTGTTTGCAGAGGCTTCACTTAATCCTGATTCTTTGCCTCCTGCTCCTGTTAAACCGGACAGGTATTATAGGGTGCCTGAAGCTCATAAATATCTGTATAAGAGTCCTAGGGCAGACCCAGAAACAGTTAGTCAGGGACCTAAAGGTGTCAAAGCCTCTGTGGTAAAAAATCCGGTTCCTCCAGATAAAGAGGCCAGAGCTTTGGATAGATGGGGAAAGAAAGTCTATACTTCTTCCACCTTGGCTATGAGGGCTTTGAATTGCCAGTTTCACATGTTGAAATATCAAAACTATCTTCTTTCTCAATTGAAGTCTAAGGTAGATGCTCTGGCGGAAGGTATTGAGTGTAAAGAATTACAGGATTTGGTACATGTTTCTGAACAAGTGGGTAAGCATTCTTTACAATGTGGATTTGATGCTGTACAGGCCTCGTCTAGGGTGGCTGCCACTGGGTCAGTTCTTCGTAGGCACGCCTGGCTGAGGGATCAGAACTTATCTGACCATGTTAAGACAAGGATTTTGGATGCTCCTTTACAGTCTGATGTATTGTTTGGTTCACCTGTGGAGGCAGTTTTAAAGAAAATGGAAGACAAGGCTAAGTCTATGCAGACTGTTAAAGATTTTTGCAAGTTCAGCCTCCAAGTTTAGTAGGAATTGGCCTGCTAAGGGGTGGACGTGCCCTTCTTATGATTCACAGTCTAGGGAAGATCTAGACGTGGTAGGGTAGAGCTCAGAGCTCTTTCAGACCTAGAACAGGGAGTTCACCTGCGCAGTCTTCGGTGAGGGCAGGGGCCAGTCCTTTCAACAGGCCCAATGACCTACCGTTTCAGCTGCCAGAGCCTTCTTGTCTGGCAGCACCTTTGGGAGGAAGGTTGGCACTCTTCAAAGAAAATTGGAGCTTGATTACCCAGGACAAATGGGTATTGGATATTATACACCAAGGTTACAGGTTTTATTTCCATACCTTGCCTCCTTTCAAAGGCATGCCAGATGTTCCTCCTCAGCAAAGAATAGAGGCTCACAAACAAATTTCTCTGCTGCTGCAAATAGGGGCCATACAGCCGGTCCCTCTGCCAGAAGTAGGCCTAGGATTTTATTCTCGCCTGTTCCTAGTACCAAAGAAGGGGAACACGTGGAGACCAATTTTGGATTTATCTATCCTCAACACTTATCTGGACATTCCCAAGTTCAAAATGTTGACGTTACAACAGCTTTTACCTCTGCTGGGCAAAGATCACTGGATGGTGACTCTGGATCTCAAGGAAGCTTACCTTCATGTTCCTATCAGGCTAAGTTGCAGGAAGTATCTGCGTTTCGAGCTGGGACTTCTCATTATCAGTTCTCTGCATTGCCCTTTGGCTTATCTACTGCGCCCAGAGTGTTCACAAAGGTTCTGGCTCCAGTGATAGCTTTCTTCAGGCTAAAAGGAATACAAATCTATCCTTATTTGGACGATTGCCTGATTCTGGCCAAAGGAAGGGACGAGCTTCTTCATCATTTGCAATACGTGATAGCAGTGCTAAGATGCCTGGGGTATTCTGTGAACGAAATAAAGTCCAGTCTAGTACCATCTCAAGACATGTGCTTTCTGGGTGTGAGACTGAATACAGCATCCCAGATGGCCTTTTGACCCCGGACAAACAAAAGAATCTTGCTTTACTTCCATCAATTGTCTCATCAGTCCAGGCTGACTGCAAGGACAGTCCTTCAAGCCTTGGGGTTCATGGCATCTTATATTCTGGTGCTTCCCAATGCCAAACTGCATATGAGGAAGCTACAATGGTATCTCAAAATGTATGGACACAGCACTGCCAGGATATGGACACTGTCATTCAGATAATGCCTTGCATTCAAAAGGAATTTTGTGGTGGGCTCAGGAATGTCACCTAAACAAGGGACTCTCTGTGACCCGGCCAGAGGCGAGTCAGATTCTAACGACAGATGCCTCAGACAAAGCTTGGGGAGCTCATCTAAATGGAAAGTGGATACAAGACACGTGGCCTGCCAGACTACAACATCTACATATCAACCTGAAGGAGATGTTAGCAGTCCAATTTGCATTAATAGCTTTCAAGGATTTACTTCTTCCAGGGCAGGTGTTGGTTCTAACAGACAACACAACTGTCATGTGGTACATCAACAAGCAAGGGAACACATTCTTATCCTCTATGCAGACAAGCAATGATTTTGTGGGAGACTGCTCTCAGTTTACAGCTCAATCTTCAGGCAAGGTTTCTGCCGGGAGCACAGAACTCCTTAGCAGATGTGTTGAGCAGACGAATTATGGATCCCCACGAGTGGAAATTGGATCCTCATGTATTTCAGAAATTGACAGTGTCATGGAGAACTCCAGACATAGATCTGTTCGCTTCTCCACTAAATTACCAGCTGCCAAAGTTTTGCACAAAAAGGTTTCATCCCACAGCTTGGAAAGTGGATGCTCTTTCTTTCAATTGGAGCAATCTTCATGTGTATGCCTTTCCACCTCTGCCTCTCCTCCCAAAGGTACTACTAAAGGTCAGACAGGACAAGCCAAAGATGATTCTAATAGCTCCAGATTGGCCTCGACAGCACTGGTACCCATTACTGAGAAGTCTGGTTGGGAGCCTCCATGGCCTTTGCCTTTGATTCCACACCTGCTGTCTCAAGAGAACAGTCATTTACTCAATGTCAAACTTCACTCTCTTCACCTAACAGCCTGGCATATTCTGTTTTAAACCCTGGAGGGTCTCAGCTTCAAGTTTTGAATGTTATTTTGGAGGCCAGAAGGCCTAGTACAAGGAAAGTGTACGCAGATAAATGGAAGAGATTTTTATTTTGGAGTGCAGCAAAGGACTTTGATGTTGCTAAGCCTAATTTAAGTGTGGCTCTTCAATATCTTGCTGAGTTACTGGACAAAGGATTGTCCTTCTCTTCTATTAAGATTCATGCTGCAGCAATTTCTGCTCACTATGACTGTGATCCACCATTGTTTTCTCATCCTTTGTTTAAGCAATTCCTTAGAGGGGCAAAGAATATAAGACCCCCACGAGCTCCTACTCCTGCTTGGGATCTCAATTTTGTGTTGGAGAAACTTACTCTACAACCTTTTGAGCCTGCAGCTACTGCCGAGTTGAAATATTTATCATGGAAGACTGCTTTTTTGTTGGCCATTACCTCTGCGAGAAGGGTTTCTGAATTACAGGCCCTTATGGCAGTTGAGCCTTTCTTAATTTTCCATAAGGATAGGGTATCTTTACGTACTAATCCTTCCTTTATGCCTAAGGTGGTTTCTAGTGTGGCCTTAAACCAAGCTATTCATTTGCCTACTTTTTATGCAAACCCCAAAATAAAGGGGAGAAGATTTTGCACACATTGGATATACACAGGCAGTTGAGATATTATTTGAGCAGAACTAAAGGGTTCAGGCAGTCTCAGCAGTTGTTTGTTTCTTTTGCTTTGGGTTCTCAGGGCAAGCCTGTGTCAAAACAAACTATTTCTAAGTGGATTGGATTTTGTATTGCTTTCTGTTATTCCCATCATGGTAAGGAGATCCCAGCTGGGATTAGGCCTCATTCCACTAGAGCTACTGCCACTTCTACAGCTTTTTTAAGGGGGGTGGCAACTAAAGATATTTTGGAGGCAGCTACTTGGAGTTCAGTGCATACTTTCTCTAAGCATTACCACCTTCCACTTTACTCTAAATCTAGGGCTGGGTTTGCCACTGCTATTTTACAGGGCATTTTGGCAGCCCCTACTACTTTTTAGTTTTGCCATCCTCCCTTACCTCTGCTTTGGGATTCTACCCAAGTGTAAGGACTGCAGCAATGTGAGATGAAGAACATAGTACAGTTTTGTACCTACCATAAATGTAGATGTTCGAAGATCCACATCGCTGCAGTCCAATTTACCCTCCCTCCTTCCCCACTGTTGTTAGAGGCGGTTGTGTGGTTTGGGTTGTATATTTTGTACATATTGTATATACTATTCATATGATTAGTGCAAGGATGGTTGGTTGTTTTTTGCTGTCTTTTGGTTTTGACCTTTCTGTTTAGGGTCTTCTGACATCTGGGGCAAGAAAAGACTGAGGATATGACGTCGGTCATGCGCATTTGTACCCTGACGTTCTGATGTCAGTCTTAAGCGCCTTGACCGACGTCAGCCTAATACTTTGATATTCGGGCCGACCGAGGACAGCGGACTACCCAAGTGTAAGGACTGCAGCAATGTGGATCTTCGAACATCTACATTTATGGTAGGTACAAAACTGTACTTTTTTGATTGGTATTTTTAAGTTGGGAGTTTTGTCCTTGTGACACTCCTCTAAAAGGCACTATGGGGGTAACAAAAGCCCTAGCCAGTAGCTGATATTCCAGGGGTGACAGATGAAGTCCATCTCTGGCAAAGAATCGAGGTCTGTCGATCATGTCATCCCTGGCTGACAGATACTGGATCCCCTTAAAATGACACCAAAAGCTAAGCCAGTTGTTGAAGTCAATCATTTTCTGTTTGTAGTGAGACGTCATTCTAGGTGAAGGTAAAATGCTGCTTAAGGCTAAGGACATACCTGTCTGAGACATATAGTCCAAGAGCTCAATCATGTCTCTCTTCATATAGTCCAGAGAAGTACATCTCAAGTTGTTCACACTAACATGGACTATGACAGAGTCATAATGTTACCTGTTGTTAAGAGACTTGAGTGCATGTGTGATATGGTGGTTCCTGGCACCTGACAAACAGCTGACTGTGACCTTCTCTTTATCCTGCCTGGTGAGAGGGACATCTGTGTGTCTCATGATGGAGTCTCCTATGACTAATATGTTGAGTTCAGTGTTATAGCCTTATGCCTTTGAGAGGTGAGACACTGGTGCATGAGCTATTGAGTGTAATGTGTTCTGCAGAGGAAGTATTATGTGTAGTGTGCTTGTGTTTGTGTTTGGGAGGTCTCTGGTGTTTAGTTAAGGTTATGGCGAGGACCTCCACATATGTAGGTATGTGTGATGTGCAATTGGGTGGAATAGATATGAGGTGTGCATCCAGACAGCTGGCTCAGTGTCAGATGTATTGACTGGCATGTGAGAGAGCATTGATTCAAGGTTTTTAATATACTTGCATCTCTCACATGTTGAGTTTGTGTGGACTAGAAGTAGAAGGTTGTCTGTGTACATGAGGCAGTTGCTACACTGCCTTAGGATGCCCATGTAGACCAAGCTGGCTGGAGAATCTGTGGAAAATTGCCCATTCATAGTGCTAGGTGAATTTATGTGGTCAGTAGCAGGACTATGGCAGGAAAAGGGTCATACATAGGAATAACTAGTGGTTGAGTTGTTAATACCTCAGAAGTTAGACTTAATGCTACACTAGTAGGTAGAGTGGGGCCACAGAAAAACTTACCTTGTTTATAGTCAATCAAGTTTTTTATCTTTATAAGAGTTCTGACACAAAGTACATTTGTACATGTATGAGTGCTTGTATATGTGAATGCATGAGTGACTATGTATGTATGTATGTATATATGAATACAGTTATTAGTGTGTGCATATAGTGTTGTTGAATTTTATATAAGAATTATTTTCAAATGAAATAAACACAATCACATAATGCATATTAAAGTAACATGCTTATACATGGTATATCTTCTTTAAACACAGAAATTATATTGCCTGGTTTTAAGATTATACCTTGATTTTTTTTATTATTTATTTATTTATTTATTTATTTCACATTTTTTACCGAGAAGTTCCAACTGGACACAGGTCCATTTACAGCGGAGGCACAGGGAGAAAAGCTCCTCATTAAATCATTCAAATACACAATGGTAGACATTTGTATACTAAAATACAGAAAACTAACAATGATTAACAAATAGGCATATAAGCAATATAGACATTCAAAAAGTTTGTACAATTAGGATTCATAAAAATATTAAATGATACTTCAGTAATAATATTGGATAGAGGAAAAATAGATAGCATGGTTAGTCAGATTAAATTATGCCACCTAGGTTAGGTGCCATTTGTCAATCTAGCTAGGCAGGTGAAATGAAGGAGCAAAGCCAGGTGTTAATCATGTGATTTTTGAGTGAGACTTTAAACTGGCTGATAGTGGAGATGGTTGCCTGTGAAGGTGGAAGAGTGTTCCAGGCTTTAGCTATGGTATGTGAGAGTAAGGCTTTCCCTGCAGTATTGTTGGGTGAAGAGGATGATTTGCAGTATAGGGAATCAAGAGATGGCTAAGAGCATGGTTTCCTCAGTGTGTTTTAGAATATTGTAAGTAGTGACAAGCTGATGATATAGAAAGAGTTGGGGGAGTTCAAGAAAGTTTAGGTCCCTTAGGGCCTGACAATGGTGAGTTCTGAAACTGGAGTTATTGGCAAACTTAGCAATTTTATTATAGCAAGACTCAAGTCTTGTAAGGTCATTTTTTTCTGGTACAGATAAGAATAGGGGCTACATATAGAAGGGTGGATAGCAGGTGGGTTTGTGCAAGGGTGACGTGTGTGCCTGATCATTGAGGAACCTTTTTTGTCTGTATAAAATTCCCATTTTTCTATGAATTTTTTTGAAGGTTTGAGAGATATGGATATCATAGTGTAGATTGCTGTCTATCTCAACCCCACGTAGTTTGGTATGAGGAGAAGGAGAGACAACGGTACCATTTCTAGACATGATGGTGAAAGGAAGGGAGTGGCTTTAGCTGTAGTGGGTGGAAATAGGAGCAATTTAGGTTATTTTCATTTTTAAGTATTAATTAACTTATTTTATGTAGACATTTCTAAAGCTAGAGGTTTTGAACTTATGCATGAGTATATAAACCTAATACATTCCAACTAGTAATATGTAGAACTATAAACATGGTATTGTATAATATTATATATTGTATATTTGCAGTTATGATAATTAAGATTCGAAAATGATTATAATACTTGATATGAATATTGATTGCATGAGTTTTAATATTAATTGGAGTATTTAGAGAGAAGTTATTCACAATTACTTTCAACAATATTGTCTTGAGACAAAGGACAAAATAATAAGAAATATACATACCCTGATATTTATTATCTGTTCAATAAGCAATTGTTTGTATAAAATTAATTCTCAAATAGATGGAGGTGAGAACTATCTTGGTGAGAGGCATACAGGGAACCTTTGAATGGAGTTGCAGTTTAGAAGTTGGGTATTAAACCTCAGAGTTTGTATGGTTTATTTTTTACTTAAATGTTTAATATTTCATTGTTCAATTACTTATAATATGGTGTCTACTAAAATGTACATATTTATATTCAAAGATAAATATGTACAATCACTGACAGCCTTTGGAGCTTTTTCAATGTATTTCAGGTCTCAAATTTAATGATAGTAAGACTAGGATATTACTCATAAATAGTAATAAGAAAAAACATAAATATATAGTTCTAGACAATAAAATTACAAATCTAAGAATCCTATTATCAAATTATATTAATGAAATATTCACAATTAATTACACTAATATATTAAATAAAGTAAAACCTAATAGATAAATGGAATACATTCATTTTCACAATGGAGGATAGGTTTTTCTTAATTACAATGGTTATTTTACCAACAATTTTATATCTTATACAAGCTGTTTCTCTTCCACTATATAAAAAGTACATACAACAATTCAATAAACTAATGTTAAACTTTGTATGGTATCCCAATAAACCTCGAATGGCACTAAATCATCATCTAAATGATTGGACAATTGGAGGAATAGGATTATCGGATATAGAAATGTATGTTTTATCATCTACCATCAAGATAATTGCTTTATGGTTAAACTCCTCTAATTCTGCTAGATGTAAATGAATACAAGAGGCTATTTGGTTAAAATGAAATTATATATTATCATGTTAGCTTAATAAAATAATATTAAATAACTTTCACTGACTGATAGATTATATATTGGAGAACAAAAACATGTATGTTCTAATTGTATAATTAAAACATTCAATTCATTAAAAAATGACCAGAATAGAATTCCAGAATATAGAGTGTGGTCATTTCTATTTTTCCTATACCTTGTACTCAGAATAATATTAACAACTTTGATGCTTCTAAGATGACAATACTTAAAGGAAAAAAATAATATATTGGCATCAACTAATGGATTCAAGTAAAGTTCTGTCTGTTGGATATATTATGAGTAAGTATGATACAAGTAGTGATATGTGGTTATTAATTCAAACTTTAAGGCAATATATTTTGGGTAAATTAGAGTCAATGCATGCAAACATGAAAGATACTGTCCCCAAATTTATTGAATTTATGATCATTGTAGGAAATCAAACAGTAATAGATAAAGGGCATTTATCTAAAATAGATAAGGTAATCAAAATACAAACTTGTACTATAAAGATAGTTTTGGGATTATTATAGACCAATAAATAATCATCTACCTAGAGAAAATAATAAAAAATGCTAATTTCTTCAAAACAAACATCCCTTTCACTGCAATGGAAACTGTTTTATGGAGGTTTATACACAGAACTTGTATTACACCTCATAGAATGGAATTAATATTTAAATAAGATATAGGATTTTGGAGATGCAGACTAAAAGTGGAAGGCAATTAGTTGCATATGTTTTATGATTGCAAATTCCTTAAAGACTTTGGAAAAACAATTCATTACTTCATGCAAATTGTGTTCAATGACAAATTTCAGTTAACTAAATCTTTGATTTTGTTATGTGTTCCAATCCCTATATGGGTCCTCAGAGCAAAATATTTGCTTTTATGGACTTTACTAGCTATAGCATGTAATGTAATCACAATAAATTGGAAAAGTGAGACTTCTCCTTCATTCAGACACACAATAAATTCTCACATCATATTACACAGCACTTAGTTTCTTACTTTAATCCATTTTTATTTTATAAATCCTTATTGTAGTAAAATAGAATGTATGGGAAGTTTGTGTGCAGTCAGGGTGAAATTGTATGGGAAGTTGTTATGTGTACTTGGCAGGAGAGTGTACTACTATCAAGTTCTGGTGGGGTTTGCATGTTAAAGTTTACTACACAAACATAATGATCATATTTCTGCATGATATGCATTTGTTTGCAATATTGCACTGAAAACACCCTTTATAAATTCTTATATCTGATTAAATCAATTAAAGACAAAGTATTGCACTTAATATAATGACATATCATGGTTTTGTTTATGGTGATATACTGAATGCATAGTGCTTCAGTTACTATGCTGCATTGCTTATGTCTTTATATACAGTAATAAAATGAGTTAAAACAGAATACTACACTTATGTACTGACATGTCTCACTCTTGCTTGCAGTAATGTACTGAATGCACTCTAGTGCTTTACTACCATTAGATATAAATATTATCTATCTATCTATATATATATATATATATATATATATATATATATATATATATATATACACACACACACATTTTATCTATTATATATATATATATATATATATATATATATATATATATTTATATTTATATAAATAAATAAAATCAGTTAAAGACACAATACTATTACCTACATTATTCATGCTTACCAGCTGCTTCAAATCGTCTTGCAGTTCATCTTGCTGTCTCCGGTTGTAGGACATTTCTCCCTCAGCTATAAAGAAAAGGCATAAGACAATTGTATGACTGGTGCTTATTTGCAAGGCAGTCCAATCACTGCAGTACTTGCTTAGTATGCATTTGTTCAAACACTTATTAGTATCTGAATTGTCATATTTTGCTAATCTTACCTGTACTACAAGTTATATACTTTGGTGGAATTTTATTTAAATATTATACTTTACATGTAACAGTCTGTGAATTGTGCTGAACCAGAAGGTGCATACAAAGAAAAATGTAGGAAGTCATCAAAGTTTTCATTTCTTTAGCTGTACAAAACTGTGCACTTTGATAGTTTTCTTCCAAAATAATTCTAAACATAATGGCGTGATTTAAAATGTTTTTTACAGAATTTATAACACTGGTAATTTCTCAGTGAAGTGGTGTGCTGAACATTAATTTGTCATTGCAACCACCCACCCCCATCCCCCAACCTCCAGTCTGACTAGGGTGTGATGCCTGACAGAGTTTAGCAATCTTGTACATGCAATTAACATTGTGGAACAAATTACTATCTTTTACAGTTATTATACTCATAAATAATTTTTCTGGTATACACAAACTTTCTGCATGTAATTTAACTACTACATAAGTTAATGCAATGTTGTTGTGTCTTTCGGCTTTTTCCCGATTAGGGGTCGCCACAGCGGAACTCCGGTCCGCTAATGATTGGCAGTAGAATTTTTACGTGCCGAGTTCCCAGCTCTGACACACAACCTTCAACGAAGGTACGCCCATTCACGCATGGCTCCACACAGAAGACGCTCTACCTGAGAATCGAACAGGACAACGTCATACTGTGAGGCGACAACGCTACTGCAGCACCACCACCGCAGTCTGAAAATATGTGGAAATGCAAACATTTTTGTATAACTACATGAAAAAGTAGTTGTAAGTATACTCATGTGTATGTGTGTGTCTGTGTGTGTGTCTATATATATATATATATATATATATATATATATATATATATATATATATTTATATATATGGGTCTATTTTGATGTTCTTCATCTCACATTGCTGCAGTCCAATATCAAAGTATTTGACTGGCGTCATATGCCATAAGACTGACATCAGGACGCCAGGGTACATATGGCATACACCCACGCCTCATCCTCAGTCTTTTTCGCCGCATGGTCGCAGCAGCAGCGCCAGCGCGTGCCCGCTCAGCGTTCAGTTTTCTGAAAGTCTTTTCTTGCCTCAGTGGTTTACCGATGTCAGACGGGATGTCAAAAGTGAATAACTGTATTTCTTGTGGGAAGCAGATACCGCGCGAGATTATCATACTTTGTGTATTCCTTGTTTGGGGCCTGAGCAGCTAAACCCAGGCAGGAAGAGTGATCGTGTGGACGCCCGGTTCTTTAGAGGGCTGTCAGTGGAACGGTGGTTCCACGGAGGCTTCTCTGGAGTCCCCTGGAGAATTTTGAGCAGGATGGCCTCTCAGGAGGCAGGTCAGGCTGAAGGGGCTTCTCAGGTTACTGTACTCCCCTTCCCCTAGGGTGGTTGGGCCCTCTCCTTCTGTTTCTAAGGCTTCTCCCAGAGGCAGGCCAGGTTTAGCTTCTGTTGGTGTCACCCTAGTTCTTCAGGATCAAATGGCAGAAGATTTCTCCTGATAAGAGGCTAGGGGGTGGAACCAGAGTTGGGGAGTTTTGAGCAGGCTTCAGATGTTTCAGAGTCTTATTCTGATTCTGATGCAGATGATTCGACTCCTTCTGCTTCTCCTCCAGAGGATTTTTCTTTTCAGAGACTCTTCATTCCATGAGGGAACATTTTAAGTGGGAAGGTCAGGACTTCTCTTAATCCTGATTCTTTGCCTCCTGCGACCCAGAAACTGTTAGTCAGGGACCTTCCTCCAGATAAAGAGGCCAGAGCTTTGGATAGATGGGGAAAGAAAGTCTATACTTCTTCCACCTTAGCTATGAGGGCTTTGAATTGCCAGTTTCACATGTTGAAATATCAAAACTATCTTCTTTCTCAATTGAAGTCTAAGGTAGATGCTCTGGCGGAAGGCATTGAGTGTAAAGAATTACAAGATTTGGTACATGTCTCTGAACAGGTGGGTAAGCATTCTTTACAATGTGGTTTTGATGCTGTACAGTGGCTGCCACTGGGTCAGTTCTTGGATCAGAATTTATCTGACCATGTTAAGACAAGGATTTTGGATGCTCCTTTACAGTCTGATGTGTTGTTTGGTTCACCTGTGGAGTCAGTCTTGAAGAAAATGGAAGACAAGGCTAAGTCTACAAGTCCAGCCTCCAAAGTTTAGTAGGAATTGGCCTGCTAAGGGTGGGCGTGCCCTCCTTTCTTATGATTCACTAGGGGGGGGTAGATCCGTGGTGGGGTAAGAAGCTCAGCTCCTTCAGACACTGGAGCAGGGATTTTCTCCTGCAATCTTCGGGTGAGGGCATTTATTTCCATACCTTGCCTCCTTTCAAAGGCATGCCGGAAGGAATACAGATCTATCCTTATTTGGACGATTTGATTCGTATTCTGTGAATGAAATAAAGTCCAGTCTAGTACCCTCTCAGGACATGTGCTTTCTGGGTGTGAGACTGAATACAGCATCCCAGATGGCCTTTTGACCCCGGACAAACAAAGAATCTTTCTCTTTACTTCCATCAATTGTCTCATCAGTCCAGGCTGACTGCAAGGACAGTCCTTCAAGCCTTGGGGTTCATGGCATCTTGTATTCTGGTGCTTCCCAATGCCAAACTGCATATGAGGAAGCTACAATGGTATCTCAAAATGTATGGACACAGCACTGCCAAGATATGGACACTGTCATTCAGATAATACCTTGCATTCAAAAGGAATTTTTGTGGTGGGCCCAGGAATGTCACCTAAACATAACGACAGATGCCTCAGACAAAGCTTGGGGAGCTCATCTAAATGGAAAGTGGATACAAGACACGTGGCCTGCCAGACTTCTACATCTACATATCAACTTGAAGGAGATGTTAGCAGTCCAATTTGCATTAATTGCTTTCAAGGATTTACTTCTTCCAGGGCAGGTGTTGGTTCTAACAGACAACACAACTGTCATGTGGTACATCAACAAGCAAGGGAACACATTCTTATCCTCTATGCAGACAAGCAATGATTTTGTGGGAGACTGCTCTCAGTTTACAGCTAAATCTTCAGGCAAGGTTTCTGCCGAGCACAGAACTCCTTAGCAGATGTGTTGAGCAGACAAATTATGGATCCCCACGAGTGGAAATTGGATCCTCATGTATTTCAGAAATTGACAGTGTTATGGGGAACTCCAGACATAGATCTGTTCGCTTCTCCACTAAACTACCAGCTGCCTCATCCCACAGCTTGGAAAGTGGATGCTCTTTCATTCAATTGGAGCAATCTTCATGTGTATGCCTTTCCACCTCTGCCTCTCCTCCCAAAGGTACTTCTGAAGGTCAGACAGGACAAGCCAAAGATGATTTTAATAGCTCCAGATTGGCCTCGACAGCACTGGTACCCATTACTGAGAAGTCTGGTATGGGAGCCTCCATGGCCTTTACCTTTGATTCCACACCTGCTGTCTCAGGAGAACAGTCATTTACTCAATGTCAAACTTCACTCTCTTCACCTGACAGCCTGGCATATTCTGTTTTAAACCCGAGGTCTCAGCTTCCACAGCAAGTTTTGAATGTTATTTTGGAGGCCAGAAGGCCTAGTACAAGGAAAGTGTCAGATAAATGGAAGAGATTTTTATTTTGGAGTGCAGCAAAGGCATTTGATGTTTCTAAGCCCAATTTAAGTGTGGCTCTTCAATATCTTACTGAGTTACTCGACAAAGGTTTGTCCTTCTCTTCTATTAAGGTTCATGCTGCAGCAATTTCTGCTCACTATGACTGTGACCCACCATTGTTTTCTCATCCTTTGTTTAAGCAATTCCTTAGAGGGCAAAAATATAAGACCCCCCCACAGCTCCTACTCCTGCTTGGGATCTCAATTTTGTGTTGGAGAAACTTACTCTACAACCTTGAGCCTGCAGCTACTGCTGAGTTGAAATATTTATCATGGAAGACTGCTTTTGTTGGCCATTACCTCTCAGAAGGGTTTCTGAATTACAGGCCCTTATGGCGGTTGAGCCTTTCTTAATTTTCCATAAGGATAGGGTATCTTTACTAATCCTTCCTTTATGCCTAAAGTGGTTTCTAGTGTGGCTTTAAACCAAACTATTCATTTGCCTACTTTTTATGCAAACCCCAAAATAAAGGGAAAAGATTTTGCACACTTTGGATATACACAGGCAGTTCTTGATATTATTTGGCAGAACTAAAGGGTTCAGGCAGTCTCAGCAGTTATTTGTTTCATTTGCTTTGGGTTCTCAGGGCAAGCCTGTGTCAAAACAAACTATTTCTAAGTGGATTGGGTTTTGTATTGCTTTCTGTTATTCCCATCATGGTAAGGAGATTCCAGCTGGGATTAGGCCTCATTCCACTAGGGCTACTGCCACTTCTACAGCTTTTAAGGTGGCCACTAAAGATATTTTGGAGGCAGCTACTTGGAGTTCAGTGCATACTTTCTCAAAGCATTACCACCTTCCACTTTACTCTAAATCTAGGGCTGGTTTTGCCACTGCAATTTTACAGGGCATTTTGGCAGCTCCTACTGCTTTATAGTTTTGCCATCCTCCCTTACCTCTGCTTTGGGATTCTACCCAAGTGTAAGGACTGCAGCAATGTGAGATGAAGAACATAGTACAGTTTTGTACCTACCATAAATGTAGATGTTCAAGATCCACATTGCTGCAGTCCAACCCTCCCTCCTTCCCTCTGTAGTTAGAGGTTGTGTGGTTTGGGTTGTACATATTGTGGATATTGTATATATTGTACATATGATTAATACTAGGGTGGTTGGTTGCTTTTTGCTGTCTTTTGGTTTTGACCTTTCTTTTTAGGGTCTTCTGACATCTGAGGCAAGAAAAGACTGAGGATATGACGTCGGTCATGCGCATATGTACCCTGGCGTCCTGATGTCAGTCTTATGCTTCATCACGTTTGATCAGCTTAATTCATACTGGCCTAGACAGGACAGCGGACTACCCAAGTGTAAGGACTGCAGCAATGTGGATCTTCGAACATCTACATTTATGGTAGGTACAAAACTGTACTTTTCATTGAATCTCATTTTTCAGAATTTCATTTCATCCAGACCACTTAACTGAAAACTAAAATTACTGAAAACTCATTTCACTGAATGTCATTTCACTGAACTGCAGTTAGTATATATGGCATTGTGTAGAGTACTGTAAGGCAAGTAAAAGGTATATGCCCTTTTCCCCACTGTAGTGCAATCCTGAAATTAGTATACTGGCCCGTTTAAGTTAGAGGACCTTGTCCTCTCCTTCTACTTTTTTCTAGTTTCCTATTTGTGTGAAGCATGTCTAAGGAGTCTAAGGATCATAAACCTTTGGGTTTTCAAAAGTGTCTTAAGTGCTCCCAAAAAATTTCTATAACTGACATAGTAACTGTAATGCTGAAAAGAACAGGAACTTCCCAAAGAAACTCGTGCGAAATTGGAAATTCTTTTTTTTCTTTTCTTTTACAATCTGAGTTAAAGCGCTTTCACTGGGAACAACTGGAAGTCTGGAACTGGGTTTTTCAGTAGAATTAAGCTAAAGAAAAAAAAATTATCTTCGTCTCCTTCGTCCTTTTGGGTTCTTCCTGTTCTTTTCCTGAATTTTCTTTTGTTTTTTTTTTGTTTATTGGTTGACATAGTAACTGTGTTTACTGTCTCGGTGCCATTCATCTTCAGGAAACATGTTCTTTCTGTCACTCTTTCAGCTCTCGAGTTCTCCAAGAAAGGAAGAACAAACTAATCCTGAAAGGTCTCCTTAAGCCTTCCTTTGAGTGAGATTTAGCCAGCTCTTCATCCTCACACTCCAAGTCTCCTTCTTCAAAGAAAGAGAAAGTCAAGTCGGCCAAGAGACATTCTCCTACGCTGACTATTTTATCTGGACCTCCTCAAAAAGTATTGATATTGCACAAGCCTTCTACCTCATCGGCTCCACTGTCCTCGGAGCTGGTCGAGGTTATCGATATCGACACTCCAGTGTTGGCCCCAAGCTTTTCGGAGCCAACCACTGAGAATTTACCTCGCAGCCGGTCCAGAGAGTTATTGCTAGTCTCCCCAACTTTATAATCTCCTATATTGCAGAGATCTAGGTCGCCTACCTTATCATCCAGATGCTCCAAGAGCCTTTCTGAAGAGGATGTAGAGATAGTAGTGCTTAGACTCTTGAAGTCATCGGCATTACAAAATTGTTGCTAGCTCTGACCCAGTCAGTTCCAGAGACATTTAAGACCATTCTCCCTGTTGCTATTCCTCCTCAGAGCCATGTTGGTCCTTCAGAGCCAGAGCTTTTGGTGCCACTTGTTGTGGAATCCTCGTTTCCAGCACCTCTTGTGTCTGTCTCAGAGCTGAGTTCTGCGTGGACACCTTCAGTGCCATCCTTAGTGTCTAGGAGTCGAAGCTCACCAGTCGGCCTCGACAGGTATGCTTGGACCCGAACTTCTTTGGTTCCGAGTCTACCTCTTGGTGCGTCAGCTAGGCTGAGATCGGATCCTACATCGGTCTCAGAGCCAGTCACTTTGGAGCTGAGGGCTACTCTCATTTCTTCAGAACCAGGACTGTCCTTGAAACCATAGAGATTGGCATTCGAGATGATGAGGACATGCTGTCTAGCTCGTCAGCTCCACACATGGGTACCAATGCTCTTCCCCCTCAAGCACCGACCTCTGTCTCAGCACCATCTTTCTCTCTCTCTTGGCAGCAGAGACCCGCAGCCTCAGGAGCCCCCATTGGGTGGCCCCCAGTCTTCCAAGACCTCCCAAGAATACCCTTCTGAGGAGCCCCCTCAGAAGAGAACTTGCAAGAGAAAGCATGTAGACTTCCCTGAGGAGTCCATCACCTCTGACACTGACCTCAAGGAGTCAGAAGGGCCCCCTAGGTCATTCTCTGATGATATCTCCTTTGTAGATATCTTAGAGATCCTGAAACAGAGAGGCGGCTGGCCCACTGTCATCCGTTCTGATGAGGAGTCAGTGTACCTGAAGGCTTTCGGGTCCCAACCTTCAGCCTCATGGGTGTCTCCACCGTTTGATGAGCTCCTGGACCTAGTTAGTTGAAAGGTGTGGGAAACTCCTGATGCCATGGAACCAGTCCCCAGAAGGCCCAACAAATTTCTTTCAGCCCCCAAAGAGAAGGAATTTTTGACCAAAGGTGTGCCTGTAGATGCCATGGTGGTGGTGGCGGCAGCCGTAAAGAAGGAACTAGTGGAGACTTCTACATCTGTCCATCCACCAAACAAGGAGTCTCAAATGATGGATAGATACGAGAAGTGTATCTTCTCTTCAATGGCTTTTACACTCAGATCACTGAATTATCTCACTCATTTTACTAGGCTTCAAAGAGATCTCCTAAAGGAGCTAGAAGATACTCTCCAAGGTACATTAACTGAAGGAGTCCCTGAGAAAGTTACTGCTCAGTTGTCCACCTTAAACTCTGTTGTTAGCTCCTCCATGAGACTGATATCCCATGCAGCAGATGGAGCGAGTAGGGCAGTGGGTTCAGGAGTTTCCCTTAGGAGACACTCCTGGATGCATTTATGTAACTTTGCGGAGCCCTTCAAATCTACTTTTACCAATGCCCCCTTTGACAGTTCCTCTTTGTTTGGACAAAGGTAAAAGATACAGGTGCAAGCCAGGAAGAGAAAACATACTCTGCCTTGGGGGTACGTTTTTCTGTCCCTTCTAGACCATACCCCAAGGGCCAGGGAGGTGGGAACATGTGGTCCAAGAAATCTCAGATATTTTTCCCGGACGCACAGGGTGATTCCTCCTTCAGAGGCAGAGGAAGAGGAGGAACTAATGGTAGACATTGCCCTAGAGGCGGAGGGGGGGTTGGAAAACCAGGGTGGCCACGATTCCTTTCGTGGACATCCCTATCAGCGGTCCTAATGTGGGGCCCAACTGCACTTCTCTGGAGCCAGTCAGGGGTAGCTTATCTTTGTATCCAGAAGCCTGGCTGAACATCACCCAAGACAGATGGGTACAAAGAATAATCATCAGGGGATACTCCATACCCTTCTTTCTCCCACCCCATATCGCCAAGAAAATCCCAGATGTTTCACCCAATCACAGGGATCAAGCAACCATAGAAGTTCAAAAGTTGCTTACAAAGAGAGTCATCCAGACCGTCCCCACAGACCAGATAGGATTCTGAACTTACTCCAGATTCTTTTTAGTGCCAAAATGAACCGAGGACTGGAAGCCCATTTTGGACCTCAGCAAATTAAATGAATCGGTGAAGAAGTCCAAGTTCCAAATGGTAGCACTACAGTCTATACTCCCTGTGTTAGGGAAAGACAATTGGATGTGTTCTATAGACGTCCAAGATGCATGCTACCACATAAAAATGGAAAGAGCATCGAGGAGTCATTTATGTTTCTGGCTGGGAGCCAGTCATTACCAATTTCATGCTCTGCCCTTTGGTCTCACCACAGCCCCCAGGGTGTTCACCAAATGCACGGTGGTAGTGACATCTCACTTGAGACGTCTTGGATTCCAAGTGTTTCAATACCTGGAAGACTGGTTCCTGACCACCACCATCAGGCACCTACTTCTACAAGCCAGGGATTTAACCATCCAGCTCTGCACTCAACTAGGGATTACAATAAATTGGGAAAAGTCTGTCTTGTCACCCTCTCAATATGTGACTTTTATAGGTGCAGAAATAGACACAGTCACTATGATGGCTCGTCTTTCTGCAGACAGAATACAAACTCAGACAACAGATATACAGTCTACTTCCTCAACAGAGTCAAAGCCAAGACAGTGCTGAAACTTTTAGGGACCATGGCTTCTACCATAACTCTAGTTCCACTAGCCAGACTAGATATGCAAATCCTTTAATGGCTACTCTTTTCCCAGTGGTCTCCTCAACAACTACCTCTGTCTCATCCTATTCTGTTAACAGAATCTTGCAAAAAGGACCTTCATTGGTGGATTCAGCCTGATCAACTAACGGCAGGAACACCTTTTCTTCCTCGCCAACCCGTTGCTACTGTGACCACTGATGCCTCCCAGATAGGGTGGGGGAGGGCATTATCTAGGCAGGACTGTCCAAGGTGCATGGCAAAATCACAAGGCTCACTTGCATATCAGTGTCCTAGAGATGAGAGCAGTGCTACTAGCATTGCAAGCACTTCACAACTTTCTTCCTGTAGGGACGATAGCAATCCAATCGGTCAATATGTCAGTGGTATGGTGTCTAAACAAACAAGGAGGAACCATATCCTACCCCCTATGTTGAGAGGCTCTTTGTGTTTGGCAGTGGCGATATCTTCACAAAGCTTTCTAGTGGTAACGCATATCCCGGGGACTACCCGTTTGATAGCCGACAAGCTCAGCAGGGCAATCTTGATGCCTCATGAGTGGTCTCTGAATTAGAAGGTCGCGGAACAGATTTTCCACAAATGGTGACATCCATGCTGCGATCAGTTTGCCAGTCCAATCAATGCCAAATGCAGCAGCTACTTCTCCCTTATCTCCCCTCAGGGGGAGACACCGAGAGATGCACTTGTTCACAATTGGCCTCCGGGACTTCTTTATGCATTTCCCCCCTTTCCACTGATATCGAAGGTGATCCAGAAAACAAAGACCTTGGGAAGCAGAATGATTCTTATCACTCCTTACTGGCCTCGTCAGATTTGGTTCCCCTTTCTAAGGCCTCACCTTCTAGATGATCCATGGACTCTGGACCCAGTTCCAGACCTCTTGACATACATGTCAGGCACCCTTCACCCCTGCCTCCACACCCTCAACTTGACAGCGTGGCTGCACCCCTTCCATCCCTAGTCAGGCTTCATGATTTTTCACCTGCAATTAGGCATATCCTCATGTCTTCCCACAAGCCTTCCATGAAGAAATTATACGCTAGCAAATGGAAAAGATTTTCTATCTGGGCAAAAGAGAAAAATGTAGATCCTTACACAGCCTCCATTCCCTTGGTGTTAGAATTCCTAACCAGACTTTTTCACCAGGGATCAGCTGCTGCTACAATCAAAGTTCAACTGGCAGCGATCTCCAATTTTCATTTGGGACAACATGAGCCTAATCTTATAGCTCACAGATTTTGTAAAACTTTCCTTAAAGGCACTACCTTGCTAATACCTCCTTTTCAGGAACCTGTATCTCTTTGGGATCTAAATTTCATTGTGTCCAAACTTAATTCCCTGCCTTTTGAACCCACACATTCATGTGAACTGACGTTCCTTTCTTGGAAGACCATTTTTCTAGTAGCTGTTAATCCACCAGAAGAGTGTCAGAGTTACAAGCACTGTCAGTCAAACCTCCTTACTTGATTTTTCATAGAGACAGAGTTTCCCTTCGTACAAATCTGTCCTTCATCCCCAAGGTTTGCTCTCAGTCTAATTTGAATCAAACTATCGAATTGCCAGTTTTTTTTCCTAATCATTCAAACAGTGCAGAATATAAATTTCATCAACTTGATGTTCACAGACAGTTAAGGTTCTATCTACATAGAACCAAGGAACTTAGAAAATCAGACCAATTGTTCGTATCCTTTTCTGAAACAAGAAAAGGTATGCCAGTCTCTAAGATAACTTTATCAAATTGGATTTCAAACTGTATCTCGTTTATTTACTCTTCCAATGGCAAGGAACTCCCGTTTAAAGTTAAGGCTCATTCTACCAGATCCTTATCCACATTTGCTGCCTTTCAAGCCAGAGTCCCAATTGACAGTATTTGTGCAGCAGCAACTTGGGCTACCCCTCATACCGTTATTACTCATTACAAATTGGACTTGCCTCCAGGGGTAGAGCGTCCTTTGGTGTCATGTTTCTTAGGAGTATATTCCCGTGAGCCACCTGAGGAAAAAGGTGCTAGGAAAGCTGTCACACGTAAGAATGAAGGCGGGATAGGACTACAGAACATAAAGAAGTTATGTACTCACCATAATGTTCCATGTTTGCAGTCCATCTCGCCGTTCATTCCTACGAACCCACCCACCTACCCCGGTCCATATATCCTTGGAGGATCTGGAGACAAGATAGTATTTCTCTTCTGTAGGGTGGAGACCTTTCATCTTTGTCACTTTTATAGACAGCAGCAAACAAGATCTGGGGATTCTTACTAGTGCAGTATGGGATACCTACCTTGCCACGAGCCAACTGAGAGACTTTGAGATTTGTAATCTGCTGAATCGGAGCCAAGGATCGGCTCCGAACCCACATGTAAGAATGAAGGGCGAGATGGACTACAAACATGGAACATTATGGTGCGTACATAACTTCTTTTTCATCTTCATCAGCTTCAGAGCCATAAAGGAAAAGGAAACAGACAGATCCGACTTCAACCTTGGATCTGAGGAAAGCTAAAATTATCAGAGCTGACCCCCTTGGATCCAAAGAAGCAAAAAATAACTGATTTGAATTCTTCATATCAGATGCAATCATCCTCTGATCCGAATTTAGCCAGTCCAGATAAATCTGTCTCTTTACCTAGGTCATAGCCTGCTATAGGTCCCCAACCATGTTCTTTGACTCTCACTCCACATTCCTAAGCACCCTGGAATTCATCAAGGTCCAACCCAACACTCTCATACTAGGAGACTTCAACTACCCCTCCATCAACTGGGAAAACTACTCAAGCACCAATGCATTGGCGCAGCACCTCCTGGAATTCATCAATTCCAGTGCCCTGGACCAGCTCATTCTTACCCCCACTAGAGGAAGCAACATCCTTGACCTGGTTATTATTAACATGGGCAACCATTGCTCTACACCAGTACTCACTTCCTCTCTGGTTGGATCCGACCACAAACTAATCACCATGGAAATCCACATCTTACCCACAGCCCCCGCAAATGTATCCACCATGAAAAACTTCTCCAAAGCAGACTTTGGATTCCTAAAAACAGAGGTGGCTAACTTGACAGCACCCATGCCAATGGAAAATAGATGCATGACTGCCAAGTCATACACCAGTGCAGTGTAATCCCATATACATTAATGTGTGGAATTAGCCATACCCAACAGAACCAAGACACTCTCATCCAAAAAAAAGGAAGCCAGCCTGGTTCTCCCCTGCTATTAATAAACTCTAGAACAGAAGGAAGAAACTGTTGCAGAAAAAATTGAAGTCTGAAGACTGGAAAAAAATTCCCTTATTAGCCTCAAAAAAAAGTTGAGACCCCTCATCAAAACCTCCAAAGCCAGCTATGAAGACAGAATTGCAGCAGACACTAAAAACAACCACAACGCTTTCTTTAGTTATATCAAGAATCTCCATGGCAATACCCAGATTTGCTCTGAGTTACTTTACAATGGTACCTCCTATACTGAGTGAACAGATATTGCCAGCATACTGGCTGACAGATTCAGTGCCAACTTTACCCCTCTCCCCCCCAAAGGACCAATCTCAGTACCGGAAGAATGCCATGCACCCTGCATTACTGCAGTACAGGTTAAAGCTGCATTGTCTAAGGCCAAGAATACAGCTTCCATGGGACCCGACAATATCCCTGGCTGTGTTCTACATGAATTACAAAGGCTCACACATAGAACACATGTTGTGAAAGTAGCGGACTCCAAGTCAGACAGCTGACCAGTGATGAGTGGAGTCCCACTGGGATCGGTCCTGGGTCCTCTCCTGTTTGGCATCTACTTCTCAGAAGTCCAGGGCAACATGGAGGGACTCTGGCTGACGAAATTCGCAGATGACTGCAAGCTGGGAGCCATTATTAACTCCCCAAGTGATGCAGACATCCTACAGAAAGGCCTCACTGAGACCAATGGCTGGTGTTGAAACCATAGCCTTAAGCTTAATGCCAAAAAATGCGTTGTCATCCCCTTTGGGAAAAACTCAGTTCCCACTAATTATCACATCAATGGGAGCCCACTGAACACTGAAAGCATTATAAGAGATCTGGGGACACAGATTGACAGCAACCTCTCCTTCGACCACCACATTGCCACTGTGGTCAGAAAGTTCTTTTATGTGGCACAGCACATTACCAAGGGTTTTGCATCCAGGAAGAAAAAGGTCATCATTTCTCTCTACTCTTCCCACATTAGACCAGTCATAGAGTATAATGCCCATACCTCTCAACCTGGAAACATCAAAAATCTGGACAAGGCCCATGAAAAATAGGTACAAATCTGTACGCTGATTAACGTAAAATTTGCATTTATAATTAAGTAACTCCACCCACTCCAATGGAATTGTGGGATATCAACTTTCAAACGCAAACTGAAGAACAGACAACCAAAACATGGCACCAGAGTCTCCCTGCAGCCATTCCAATATCCCATTACCTAGCTATTTGCCCCATTTACCATAAACACTAATGTGTGCATACTGCTTTCCTTCTACAATGATTATTTGGATTTTATTTTTACATTTTATAGCACAATGCACAAACACTAATAGATATCCGCTAAACAACTGTCTCACAATGAAAATAGACTTGGCATTGAAACTTCTCTACCCTTGAAACTCACATTCATTGAAACAGTATTGAAACCCACACCACATCCAAAGAAAATGCATCTGGCCATTGGTGAATAAAGATTACCTTTGGGCTGTTTTCCAAACGCAGGCCTCTGGCTTGCACACAAAACAAGAAATGTATATGCATTCTTTGATACACCTTCCTGACTTTATTAAATTATATTCCTTGTATAATACAGCACACTTGTTAGACTTAAGTTAGAGAGCATTTTAAAATTTATTGTTTGAACATTTTTCGAGTAGACAATGAAACAAAATGCATGAACAAATAATGACAAAACTACCCAATTCAGAACATTTCCATCATAAAAGTCTACTTCCATTTATAATTAATAAGTTTTCAACAAACAAGCACTGTAATGTTGCAGTCATGTTTCAAGGTATTTACAAAATGCAGTAAGTTTGTAGTTAGTTGTACAACCTAGGTGGATGACTGATGGTGTTATCAGGTCAGAAATGGAAAAGATACAGAGATGGGGAGAATAAAACAATGTAGGCATAAAATTATTAAAACCAAACAGAAGCAGACTGAAGCTGATACCAATATTATGGTATTTACCCCACTAATTAAAAAATATGTCACGGCTGATGCTGTACATAGGACTGGTAAGATATTGCCAGGATTTACTACATTACCTCACTAAGGTACTATCCTGGAGCAGTTATCACAGGCATGTTATATTCCACACTGCTAGAAACTATACATGAAGTGCACCCAGGAGAAAAAGCAAAAACCCTTGCTCAATGTTCTGTGTAGTCACCCAACTCTGATATTGAAATTAAATAGTATGTCACTTTGGCAAGAGTTATTTTGGATATCAGTGTTCCCTGATACACCAGAGCCATCACCTATGAATCTTCTTTAATGGCCTTCATCTTCATTATGTAGTGTATTTATATTGATGTTTTGGATTCTTCCAGGGGCTCACAATTCCTAAACATAGTGGATAGGTATTCAAATGGGCCAGAAGTACAGCAAGGTATCAGAGAGGGATACAAAGACAACAGAAGTATGGCAAGGTATCACAGGGGGATACAAAGACAAGAGAAGTACACACTTAGAAAATTGATATAATAACAGGTTTTGCATTAGCATGAGTTTTCTGAAGGGTGTCAAGTCTAACACTCAAATGTCTGTTATCAATTTCTAACTTCAATCTTTAATGATTTGCCACTAATTTGCCATAAAACTACAGTTGTATGAAAAACAGATGAAAAATATGAGGCAGAAATATGGATATTCTGCAAAATCTGCACAGTTGAGAGGCAGAAAATGCTGACCTGACCAGATACTATAGAACTGGCAGAAGGCAAATAATGCTGACTGCTTCTATTATTACTTCTCAGACTACACTAGTGATGTAGACCATCACACATGGAAAAGACCCTTAATCAATTTAGAAAATATTAAACAGGTGGAAAGTCCACAACCAATTATTTGACAAATGAACACAGAAAAGCACTCTAGACAAACAAGATGATACCCCAGAAGTAATAACTACCCAGCACCCAAACTTTGTCGGGCTACATAAAGCCCAGAGCTGTACCCAGGATAAATTCTGGCCAGATCTTTATCCACAAAAAGAGATATCAGCTGATTCCTGTACTGACCAATGTCTTTCTTCATCTGAGTTTCACAATACATTCTCTGTGCTAATATTTTCTACTTTACAGTAATATCACATTCCCTACTTGTTTAAACAGCTTCAGGTATTCAATTTGGCTCCAAAGACTTAAAAGCAAAAGAAAAGCTTAACAGTTACATTTCAGCTTGAAAACATAATGGCTCAAAAGCAGTCGCATACACATTAACGGCTCAAAACTTAACATCAGCTTCAGTTCCACCTTGAACAGCTTCAGTTGACACATAGGTATATTATGAAAACTTAATGGCTCAGAAGCAGTCGCACACACAGAAAAGCAAAGCAGTTAAGCAAAAATACCTGAGCAAGCAGTCACTCAGTACACAGGTATCCTTAAAGCAAGTGCAGTTCAGTTCCAAAGACTAGAAAGCAATATAAAATGAAAAATTAACGGCTCAAAACTTAACCTCAGATTCAGTTCCCACCATGAACAGCTTCCGTTCACACACAGGTAGCTTATGAAAACTTAACGGCTCAGAAGCAGTCGCACACACAGGAAAGCAAAGTGGTTAAGCAAAAATACCTGAGCAAGCAGTCGCTCGGTACACAGGTATCCTTAAAAGCAATTGCAGTTCAGCTTCACCTAGAGCATCTTCAGTTCACATACAGGACAGGTAACCTACGAAAACTTAACGGCTCAAAAGCAGTCGCATGTAGAGGAAAGCAAAATAATTAAGCAAAAATACCTGAGCAAGCAGTCATTCTGTTTGGCACCAAAAGCAAAGACTTAACACAATTAAAACAAAAACTTAACAGCTAGGCAAAAGCAATCATTTCCATGCTTGCCCCTTGAGCTCAATTCCGACAGGCTGACAGAGCTGACGTAATCGCGCATGTGATGACGTCGCTCCAAAAGCGTGAAAGAAATAAAAAAAAAATCAGGAATGAAGGGATGCCACTCAGGAATTGTGGCACACCATTATTTGGACCCCAAAACTCGGTAAAAACTGAGCAATTTGGTACAGTTGGGAGGTATGATAATGCCCCATTTGGCATGTACCTCACTAGACATCTGCAACAGCTGGAAGGCCACAAAAGTACCTCACAATGAGGATCCTAGGCCTTAAACACATGACCTACATGGACAGACTCAAAAAAACTCTAGCTATTCTCTGTCTCATATCGTCTACTAAGAGGTGATTGATGCTTGACTTACAAAGCCATATCTGACCCAGCTCTGTTAGAAATGCTACATCTAAAGAAATCCCAATCCCTCTGCACCACACGCTCCAGAGACCTCAACCTCATTACCACAATCAACAGGACATCTTGGAGGGACAGGTTCATAACTCAGAGACTGCCCATGCTCTAAAATAGACTTCCCGTACATGTCAAGCAGAGCATGTCACTAGTCCTCTTCAAAAGAAATCTTGATGAGTGGATAAGAAATAGAAAGTTCACCCCGAGGATCAGTCCAGTCGTTCTACTTGATAGAGGCACTGGGAACTAACGATGGATGGCACAATGCCAGGGCAGTTGTATGGGCTAGGCTTGTAAAGGCCCCAGGGCCATTAGCCAAGTACACACCTAAGAACCTATGACCCCATGAACGAGGTATTTACCGTCTCTGGTTCCAGTACCCTCTTGGGTACCCTCCCCCTTTTTCGGAAAGACTGAAATCTCCTTCAGTCCTTTTAACTCGTTCCTCCAGAAGTCTTTCTGAATAAGACGTGGAAAGAATGGTAAGAAAAATTCTCTCAGTGCAGGGACAGATGGGTATCACTTTGACTCCTACCCCTGTGGGTCAGGAGGTCCATTCCAGTACTACACTCCCTTTGCAGTTTTCTCCATCTACTTTGGATCTGAGGATATTGGTACCCTCTGAGTGCTCCAACCTTGTCTGATCTGGAGAGCTCTTGGATACGAAGCTTCCATGTTGGCTCTAAGGCATTGTGGTCAACTCCGAGATTTCCAGAGTCATCTCTGCACCTTGGGGCATTGGCATTGGATACCTCAACTCTGGCTTCCACTACGAGGTTGTTGTTGTCCTCAGCAGGGGGGGTGTTGGGGGGGTGAGATCTGGAAGCTTGCCTTCTTTGATCTGAGGCCTTCTCCCGAGGTGATCTGCCTTCGAGGCTATGAAGGGAGTTTTCTCTGCTTCAACAGAACAGACGGATCTACCCCCCCTCGTATCCTAGATCATTAACCCTGTTGTCTCAGTGTTCAGAGTCTCGCCAGGTCTTTCCATGTGGACAGTAAGTACCAAGACCCCAGGCTTTCCCACAGGGAGTCTTGATCTCTTATTCTGATACCTTTCCAGAGCATTCTGCTGAAAAGGTCCCTAAGAAGAAGACCTACAAAAGAAAGCATTTAAACTCCCCAGAGGATTCTATCACTGAAGACACAGATTTTGATGAGCGTGAAGGGTCCCCACAGTCACCTCCTGAAGATATCTCCTTTGGAGACATCCTAGAAATCCTTAAACAGTGAGGTGGCTAGACACCCAGAAACCAGATGTCCTTCTGGAGGCCTTTGGTACTGGACCCTCTACCTCCTGGGTGACTCCACCTGCTGATGAGCTCATTGACTTGATCTTACAATGGACGTGGAAGGATTCAGACACCATAGAACCAGCCAGGATAATGGCACACCCACAGACAGGCAGTTCTGGAGTACAGGGGTTCCTGTTGATGCCATGGTAATTGCATGGCCACCAAGAAGGAACTGTTTGAAGAAAGGTCCAATGTCCATCCCCCCAACAGGGAGTCGCAGGGGATGGACCTATTTGGGAAGTGTGTATAAACCTCATCCACCTTTGCGCTTAGGTCTCTCAACTACGTAGCACATTTTACAAGATTACAGAGAGATTTGATTAAGTAGTTATCAAATAAGCTCATGGGTGCTATTTCCTGAGCAAATTCAGGCCTGTGTAGCTTCCCAGTTGACTACCCTTCAACCCATATCCAGTTCATCCACAAGTTTGATTTCAAACATAGCAGAGGGAACCTCAAGGGCAGTGGGTTCAGGCATTTCCATAAGGAGACATGCTTGGATGCACCTTTGTGACTTTGCAGAGTCCTTCAAATCCTCTTTCATCAATGCTTCCTTTGACAGAATATCTCTATTTAGTCCCAAGGTAAAGGAAACTCTATCCAGTCGTGAGAAGAATGGAAAGACCCTGTCTGTTTTGGGTGTGTATTTTTGACCCCTCAACAAACCTTTTCCAGGAATCAACGAGATGGTCAGAATACGTGGTTCAAAATGTGTCAGAGTCCTTTCCAGGACACACATGGAGGAGATTCCCCCAGAGGCAGTGGAGGGAACTGGAATGCACTTCATTGCCCATTAGGCAGAGGTGGCTTGCAGAATCAGGGTTCAAGAGATTTGTTCTTTGACAAACTCTACCAGAGCTTCTGAAAGGAGGCCCAATTGCCCATCTCTGGAGACATTCAGGGGATGATTATCCCTGCACTAGAGAGCCTGGCTAGATATAAAAAAAATCCTTTGGTGCAGAGGATTATTTCCAGAGGATATATATACACATTTCCCTTCCACCTCCAATCTCAAGAAAAAATCCCCAGTATTCCGCCCAATCAGAGGGAACAAGCAGCGATTCAAATACAAACACTCCTAGAAAAAAGAGTTATCCAGGAGGTCCCTCCAGACCAGATAGAATCTTGAACATACTCGGTGTTCTTTTTAGTGCCAAAAAAGACAGGGGACTGGAGACCAATTCTGGATCTTACTAAACTAAACAAAACAGTTCAAAGAACCAAGTTTCGGATTGTGATGGTTCAGTCCATTCTCCCATTTTTTGGGCAAGGATGACTAGATGTGCTCAACAGACCTTCAGGACATGTACTATCATATAAAGATGAACAGATGATCCAGAAGGTATTTATGCTTCTGGCTGGGAGCCAGTCATTACCAATTCAGAGTGCTGCCCTTTGGACTCACCACAGCCCCCAGGGTGTTTACCAAATGCATGGCGGTAGTAGCAGCTCATCTCAGACTGCCGGGATTCCTAGTGTTCCATACTTAGACAATAGGCTCATATCCAGTCCAACTAGGCATCAACTCACATTGGCAACAGACCAGGTTCTCCAGACTTGTTCTCTGTTGTTCTCTACTGGGGATAACCATAAACTATAAAATTTCATCTACAACCAAAAGACTAGAGTTTATAGGAGCAGTTCTCAATACAAAAACTATCAATGCATCCCTGCCACTGTTGAGAGTCCAAACAATAAGGTCACAAGTCAAAAAGATAATCTGCAACACCATGATTTCGGCCCATCTGGTCCTTCAAGCTCTAGGATCTATTGCAGTAGCAATAACATTAGTGCCACTAGTCAGATTTTACATGGAGACAGCACAGCGCCAGTAGTCTGCCATATTCCTTGTTGTTTTAACTAACAATAGTACCAATAGCTTTTAGTTTAATGTTATTTTAACTCTCAATAGTTCCAGTATATGTAGGTTTAATGTTGCCAACCACATTCTAGAGTGTTATTTAACCCCTAGTACGTTTTCTGTACCCTTTGTCTCCTGTTTTTAAATTTATATCTGCAACATTTCCATCTCTGGCTTGCTCTCTTCTTACCTCTTCAGCTCGGATTTTCACATTTGCTTCCTTTCTGATTGTTATTTCAGTGCTGTTTCACACTGCTGACCTGCTCCTGTCAGTACTGGTTCCAACCAGCTAGGCCACTGTGACATCCATCTCCACTCTCTCTCCAACCACACCCCCAGTTTCTTTCACTTTCTTTTCTTTCCAACCTCTCCCCCAGACTCTTTAACTTTACCTTCCTTCCTATGGCGCCATCTTTACCTCTCTGAACCACTCTAAACCTTTCCCTATACCACTGCTATAAAATTCCTTACCCCTTGCATACTTTCCTCTGAACTTACCTTCCACTCCACTGATTGGTTTTTTTTTTGTTCATTGACCAATTCTTCCTTTCCTTGGCTCTACCCACTCCATTCACCCTGAAGGCTCACTCCGCTCCCCTACCCTGCCCCCAAATCTCACCTGCCCCCAGCACCTCTACACTTATACTTACCTAGCCACTCCCATGGCTTCCACTATCCAATGCAAACTACCCATTATACCCCCAAAATCCCCTTCCACCGTTCACCCATTAAAGTATGCCTACCCTTCAGAGTTTACTGCCAAATACTATTTATCCTGATAAACTACCAAACAATTAACCTAAACCATAATCTCTTAATCAAATAAACTAACTTCTCAACTTAACTCACCCCTTACTACCATTCTAAAACCAACGTCATGACCCTCAAGCCACTATCCCTACTTATAATTACCTTAACTTACCTAAACTATGTCACCCAACCTACTAATGAAAACCACCCCCGCATTTCACACCACTACCCCATCCTCTACAAAGTACACATTTACTGTTACCCTTATATCTCCCAGTCTCTACCCCCCTAAACACTAGCATGTTCTTCCCCTATAGACTCCTACCTAACTCTAATAACAGTGTTACCAACGACACTAGTCTAATGTTCACAAAACTCTCAACCTGTATACTACACCCCAAAAAACTAAATACCTCATCCATAATCATATCTCTATACTTCTCTCTGGGGGCATCCACTTAAATCCAGGCCCCTCTACCACACTAAATCCAGCCCCACAAGCAACAGGCAAACCCCTCCACTACTCAGCTCTAAATACTTAGAGCCCATGTAACAAAATTCCAGATCTTCATGCCTGGCTTCTACATAACCAGACTGATATTCTCTCCATCTCAGAAACCTGGCTTAAGCCCCACATAAAAGATTCTGAACTAACTCCTCCCAACTACCGCATGTTAAGTAATGACAGAACGCAAAAAAAGGGTGGTGGTGTAGCAATCCTTTGCTCAGCATCCCTCTTAGTCACCCCATATACCAAACCCTTTCCCAAATTTGGCAAGCCAGAAATTATACCAGCCCTACTCCACCTAAACAAGCATGAACTAATATTTGTTATCTCCCTCTATATTCTCCTGGAGACAGTATCTCATCCCTTGAAGATGTTCTCTCATGGGTCTCACCAACATTACTCATGAAACCATAATCCTGGGGGACATGAACATAAACTGGGCCACAATCCAATCTCCCACTAACTCAATCAATATTAACTTATATAACTTTATGTAACTAATCAGTTCCACTACCAGGCCTTCCAAGAACGTCATTACTGGAAGTACAATAGATTGGATTCTAATATCCTATCCTCACTATATCTCTGATAGTGGGATTCTCCCAGACCCACTAGCTGACCACTTCCCCACTTTTGCCCGCTGTCTCCCCTCTTCCATACAACTAACTCACACCTATATTTCCACTCGCTGCCTAAAAAACTTCAGTTCTGAAACCTTCTCACATGCACTAAAAAACACAAACTGGAACCCATTAAAGACTCTTCCCCTACTTTAACTCTACTTTTACAAACCTGCTCAACTCCTTTCCCCTCTAAAAACAAAACGTACAAAAAGTAACCCTGTACCCTGGTTAATCAAAAACAACTTAGCTACTATGCGACTCCATGACAAAGCCTGGACACATTACCATAAAAATAAAACCACTATCACCCTTAATGAATATAAAACACTACGAAATAGAGTAAAAAAAATATTACCTCAGACTTCAAAGCCTGTTTTTCCACACTCCAAACCAACCACGACACCAATCCCAAACTATTTTGGAAAGGAATCTCATCTCTCCTTAACCTGGGAAAAAAGAAAACCCTTGCCCTAACCCAGATGCCTCTGACATGGACGTAGCCACCCAATTTAACTCTTTCTTCATAGAGTCCATAAGCAAGCTACCATCATCCTTCACCAACACTTCTGTGACCCCTCCTCAGCCTGCACCCATCCCTTCCTCGCCTATCATCCCTTGCCCCAGCCTCCACCCTTCTCTATCAATCCCATCTCTATATCCACCATAAAAAAAACTTCTCCTAAAATTAAAACCTGGTTCCAATACCCTTGATGAAGTTCCCTCCTGCTTCCTAAAAGTAGCTGCAGAAGCCATTGCTCTCCCTATCAGCATACTAATTAATTGGTCTATCTCAGAAAGCCAGGTTGTCCAGCTCTGGAAGAAAGCCTTTATTATTCCTCTACATAAAGGAGGCAATAATAATGACATTCCAAACTTCCGCCCTTTTGCTATCTTATCTCCTATTTCTAAGTTTCTTGAAAAATGTATCCACCAACAACTCTTACCCTATCTCATCAACAACCAGCTTCTTACTCCTATACAGCATGGATTTAGACCCGGTCATAGCACCTTCACTGCCCTCCTCGCCTTCCTTGAAACAATTAACAAAGAACATGATTCCGGCCATTTCATGTCCACCCTTCTCCTCGACCTCTCCAAGGTGTTTGGCATTATTTCCCACAACCTTCTTCTTAATAAACTCTCCAAAGCAAACCTATCCCCTTCCTGTACCAAGTGGTTCTCCCACTACCTCACAACCAGACAACAAGCAGTCAAGTGGAATAAAGCCATTTTCACCCTTCCTTAATACTCCTACAGGTGTTCCCCAAGGTTCCATTTTAGGCTCCCTATTATTCAATATATTCATTAACGACTTCTACCAAGCCATTCCAAACTCCAGCCTTATCCAATATGCCGACAATTCTACCATTATCTGCTCCTTTCCTTCTATCCCCACTCTAAATAAGCTTCTGCTCTACTGAGCAGTGGATGCTAGATAACTATCTGGCTCTTAATGCAACCGAAACTAAACTTATGTTTAGCCCCCAGTCATATATAGCAGGCTGCTTATCTGACAGCCTCAGTGATCACTCCCCAACCTTCTTACTAAGAAAACACCTTTATAAAGCAAAACCCATCATCTACCGTCAAATACGCAAAAAAACTAACTTCAACCCTCTCTCATTCAGCTCATCCCTAAAAGACTGTAACTGGCAACCTCTAAAATACCTCAAACTAGATGACGCAGTTGACTACTTTAAGAAAACATTCCTAAGTATCCTTAATTACCACGCCCCCATAAGACCTTCCCGAGCTAGAGCCCAACAATCCCCATGGCTACAAAAAAACACAAAGTCTGAAATGAAAAACAGGGATAAAGCATGGGACAACTGGCGCAAAACCAAAACCCCCTCTACTAGGTAAAAATTCCTAGAACTACGCAATAGAACCAAAAAGCTTATAAAACAAGACAAAATCCAGTTCTACCAGTCTGCCCTTACCTCCTCCCAACATAACCCCAAACAATTCTGGTCCTCAATAAACTCCATCCTCCACCCAGGTAAAGTAAGTACACCCACTCCTAACTTAACTTACTCCTCCGAAAATATTGCTACCTCTTTCAACAATCACTTCACACAAACCGTACTATCACTAGCTAGACAACACAACTCCCCCCCACCATAAACCCACACCATCAACTAGAACTAACAATCTCCCAACTAGCTTCTCTTTCTCTCCTGTTCCTACCTCCAAAATGAAACAACTACTAACTAAACTTAAAACCACCAGATTAGCAGCAGACAACCTCCCAGGTGAATACATTCAACTTGCAGCTGACGCTCTAGCCTACCCCGTATCACTCTTGATTAACAGATCTCTGTCAGAAAGTAATGTTCCTACACTATGGAAAGTCTCACACATAATTCCCCTACACAAAGGAGGCCCCTCCACAGATCTAACCAATTACCGCCCCATAGCTATTCTCTCACCACTCTCCAAAATACTAGAGAGATGCATTCATTCTCAAGTCTCAGATCACCTCCTTGCTAACAACCTCCTCTCCAATACACAACATGGTTTCCGATCTAACCATAGCACCACCACCGCCTTACTCTCTTTCTCTAACACTATCCTACAAAATAAAAATGCAGGTTATCTCTCCTCAGCTACCTTCCTAGACCTCTCTAAAGCTTTTGACATGGTCCCACACAAACAACTCATCTCTCTTCTCAATAACATATCCTTCTCTCAATAGTCATCTGGCTTCAGAGTTACCTATCTGACCGCCAACAAGCAGTTGTTTGGCAGGACAGCCTATCCCCCCAACTACCAGTCTCCATAGGAGTTCCTAAAGGGTCCATCCTGGGACCCCTACTCTTCTCTATTTTCACCAATAATCTAGCCTCAGCAACAACACATGGCACACTCCTACATTACGCAGATGACTCAACCATCATCTGCACAGCCCACTCCTTACCAGAACTGCAAAAAGTCATACAGGAAGCATTTTCTTCTATGGAAACTTGGTTATCTGATGCCAAACTAATACTCAACCCAAACAAAACAACATTACTAATCTTCCAACCCACCAAACTTACCCTAGACAGCTCTCACTTTAACATCACAGCAAAAGACAACACCACCATCCATCCTACAGAACACACCAAATTACTAGGAGTAGAAATAGACAATAAACTGAACTTTGACATTCACATTTCCATAACCATTAAAAAGGTGCACAAAAAACTAGGAGCATTATATAGAAATCAGCAACTACTTACCAAAGCAGGTAAAATTTCAGTAGCAAATTATCATCTTATCTCTACCCTACTCTATGCCTCTCCAATATTTACTAACCTTAGACAATGCAATCTAAATAAGCTCAAAACCTGCTACAACAAAATCGCCAAATTCACCACAAGGGCATCCTACCATACTCACCACTGTCTCTCACTAGCAGAACTGGGCTGGCTAGAGCTCCCCCGCCTCCTTCAGTGGTACCAACTCACACTCGCCCACAAACTAATAAACCAACAACTAAAAGTCCCATCCCTCCAGAATCTACTCCAACCCTACATAACCACGAGACCACTAAGATCCAGCCACAAAAACCTCCTACAGGTTACAACAGCCATTAACTCTGCTGGAGAAGCATTATTCTCCTGCACTATAGCCAAACTCTGGAACTCTCTCCCATCCTCAATTACCTCTGTAACTTCTTGCACCCACTTCAAATTCTTACTAAAATCACACTTCAAAACTTGCCAGATATGCCCTTGCAACCCCCCCTCTAATACCATTCACTCCCCCCACCCACTACTTCTCTTGGCCCCCTATCAACAACCTACTCTTAGCAAGCTTGGCTACTCATGTTCCCAGCTACCTACCACATAATACTAACTTCTTGTAGCAACAACTGCTAATGGCTGTTATGTACCTCAAAAACAGTTTGTATCAATTTTTCACTGATGAATCTCAACTACATTTTAACCAAGTTTAGTATATGTCACCATATTTTAAAATTGTACTATGCTCTACAGCTGTTTTACATCTGTTTTCTTCTTGTCTTGCATCCTTAACTGGACTAATGTCTATATTTAAATGCTATTTTTTTAACTGTATAATGCAAATAATACTTAATGTGGAGCTTTTCTCCCCGGGCCTCCACTGAAAACGGACCTGTGTCCAGTCGGACTCTCCCGGTCAACAAATGTAAATAAATAAATAAATAAATGTTATTCACCCCCTCCAAAACCTCCTCCCTAGATAAACACTCATTCGCAATCACCAGCAAAAAGAATACTCCCAAGGAGATAGTCTCTGACACTAAACTACTAGGAGTACTCATAGATGATCAACTAAAATTTGACAAACATTTACAAGTAAATATCAAAAAACCCACAAAAAACTTGGTATGCTATACCGCCATAATCGTTATATCTCTCCTTCCACCAGGCTCATACTAGCCAGTGCTCATCTCATCCCATTCCTCGTATATGGTGCATCTATCCTCACCAACCTGCAATCCTCCCTCAAAACAAAACTCTCCTCTTGCTATAACAAGATATCAAAATTTGTGGCAGGTCACAGAGCCATTTCTCACCATTGTAAATTTCCTCACTAACTAAACTGGCTTGAGCTACTTAACCTCCTCACTTATACCTAACTCATTCAAGCACACAAACTCATTTACAACCCCTCTCTTTGTCCCCTCCCTAACCACTACCTTAACTGCATGAACCAGAACGACTTCTAAGATCTAATTCCCAAAAACAAATTAAATTGCACAAACCTACACGTCCAGCTGGGAATCACCTAACGTCCTTCTCTCTAGCACACCTCTGGAATTCTCTACCATCTCCTATCCACATCACCAGCAGTCTCTCCTCATTTAAAACCTTGATGCACTCACTCCTAACTTCACAATGGAAGTGCTTCTGTTCCCATCCTACCTAATCCTTCTAATACCACTTCCTATTCTCCTAGAACTAAATATGCCATCACTGCCTTCTATAGTTCCACAGCTCTATTGAACTATTTGACCAACTACTTAACAGTTATGCTGCTACTTTTGTAAAATAAAAAAAGCGTTTTATTGCTGTTTAATGAACTATACTGATGTATTCTATCATTAACCTTTTCTTATCATATTTACTTTGTATTCCTATGCGATAATCTATAATGTATATGTGCAATGTGTACTATGTATTTGTATTTTCTGTGGAGCTTTTCTCCCCAGAACTCCATTGAAAACGGGCTTCTTGTGGCCCAGTGGACTATCTTGGCAAACAAACTGCAAATAAATAAATAAATAATTCTTCAATGGATGCTAGTCACACAATGGTCAATTCTTTATCAGTGTATGACTTGCCAGATAAGAATCACTCAGACATGCAAGAGACACCTGGAATGGTGGATTCATTCAGATCAAGTTCTTATAGGTTGTCCATTCATCTCCCCCAGCCCAAGGCCATAGTGACCATGGACACTTCCCAGTTAGGGTGGTGGGGGCATTATCTGGGGAAGACTGTCCAAGGCACCTGGTCCCCTGAGGAAGCCAAATTGCATATAAATGTCCTAGAGATGAAAGGAGTACTGTTAGTGTTGCAAACATTCCAAAATGCTCTCCTCTTAGGGACCATTGAGATACAAACCAACAACATGTCAGTGGTCTGGTACATCAACAAACAAGGAGGAACCAAATACTACCCATTGTGTCGAGAAGCTCTCAGGGTGTGGCAGTGTGTGTTCTCTTCCAACCGCTTTCTCTTAGCAAGGCATATTCCAGGGAAATCCAATGTGATAGCAGACAAATAGAGCAGATGCATTCTTTTATCCCAACAAGAAAATTGCGGACAAGATCTTCCATCAATGGGGCCAGCCTTGCTGCAGTCTATTTGCTTCTCCCTGAACAACAACAGCAGCTACTTTCCCCTAATCCCACCAGAGGGGGATTCTGTGAGGGATGTTCTACTTCATCATTGGCCTCCCAGTCTCATGTACATGTATCCGCCCATTCCCTTCATTCCCAAATTCCTTTAGCAAGCTTCCAGGTTGAAGAGAAAAGTCATCATCATTGCTCCATATGGGTCTCGACAGATTTGTTTAACCTTTCTTTAGCCTCACCTGATTTAACCACCTTAATTTCTGGATCCAACTCTGGACTTTTGTCTCACCCAAGAGATATAATACACCTAGATTAGGCAAACCTCAGACTGACTGCCTGGCTTCTTCAATTCCATTGATAGCCAGACAACCAATGTTCTCTTCTCCTGTCTGTCATATTTTGATGTCTTCCCATACACCTTACACCATGAAACTATACTCCAGCAAATGGAAAAGATTTGTTTTTTGGGCTCAAAAACATAACTTTGAACCTTTTATAGCTCCAGTACATAATATATTCGATTTTTTTTAATCACATCTTTTCAGCCAAGGAGCTAGTTCTTCCATGGTTAGAGTCCAGTTAGCAGCAATATCAAATTTTCATTTTGGGATAAATGGCTCTTCCATAGCATCTCATAAGTTAAGCAAAACATTTTAAGAGGCACACTGCTCTTAAGACATCCCTTCAAAGATACTACTCCTCCTTGTAACTTAAGTTTAGTGCTGCACTATCTTATTCAACCCCTATTTGATTGCTGACAGCTTCCTGCGACCTTAAATTTCTTTCGTGGAAGACAATTTTCTTAGTAGCCATTACTTCATCCAGAAGAATTTATGAGATCCAGGCATTATTCTCAGAAACCCCAGACTTGATTTTTTATAAGGACAAAGTAACTTTACGTACCAATCCATAATTTCTTCTAAAGGTGGTGTCAGAATCCAATATTAATCAATCTATTAATTTTCCTGTGTTTTTCCCCATATTTGTAAACAAAGGTAAATATGCGCTATACTTACCTGATGTCCATGAGTTTTTATTTGAATAGGACTAAAGACATCAGGAAATTGAATCAGCTGTTTGTCTCATTTACAGAACCCACAGTGCGTAAAACAGTTACCAGGGTGACACTAGCTTAGTGGATAACAAACTGAATTTCCTTTGTGTATAACAAATTGGGCATCACTCTGCTAAAAACAATTTGTGTTCATTCTACTAGATTCATGGCAACTTCCTCAGTATTTCACTCCAGAATGTCCATAGATGATATTTGTGCAGCAGCTACTTGGGCTACCCCCCATACTTTTATAACTCATTACAAATTAGATCTGGTCTCCAGAGGAAGGGCATCTTTTGGTTCTGTGTTGCTAAGCAATATCCTTCCTTGAGTCCGCCCTGGAAATTAGGTAGCTGGGGACTCTGTCCCATCAGTTGAGGATAGGATGAAAATTGACAACATCAGATAAAGAAATTATGTATGCACCTTAACGTTCCATCTGTGTTGTCCATTTTCATTCTTCCTCAGCTCCCCTCCCACCAACCCCCATCCTTAAAAACTTCTGGAAGAATGAGTATTTACAGGACAAGTGTGTCCTAACCTTTTATGTGTATAACTCCAGACATAGCCTTCTCCATTATCATTTTTGTCTTTATCTTTTACTAAAGCAGCAAACAAGATCTGAGTTAATTGGGGTTGGTGCATTGTGGGTAAGCGAGAAGCTTGAGAGTTCTAAGTTGCCACGAGATTTAGCAATGGCTAAGTTGGATCTGAGGGATCAAATCCAAACTCATCAGTTGTGGAAGAATGAAAATGGAATGTTATGGTGAGTACATACCTTTTTTTTTTCCACATGGTTAGCCTGTTTACTTACCAACAGCATGCTCATTTATGCTCACCTCTTTTAATGTTTTCTCTTCACTAAATAGGGTTGAAAAAGGGTGGCCACGGTGGTGCAGTGGTTAGCGTTGTCGCCTCACAGCAAGAGGATCTCTGGTTCGATCCTCGGCTGGGGTGCCTTATTTGCAGAGTCTGCATGTCCTCCCTGTGGTCGCGTGGGTTTTCTCTGGGTGCTCTGGTTTCCTCCCACATCCCAAAGACATGCTGTAGGTGGATTGGACACTCTAAACTGGCCCTAGGTGTGAGTGCGTGCATGTGTGTGCCTTCTGTGGAAGGTTGGGTGGCGGGCTGGCAACTCGACACTGTAAAACTCTGCTGCCAATCATGAGCAGACAGGTGATCCGCTGTGGCAACCCCTAACAGGGAAAAAGCAGAAAGAAGAAGAAGATAGGTTTTAAAAAAGTGGGAGCAGGGATTCACTGATAGCGCAGCACAATAAAAATGTAAACCTTTGTTATTCTTGTAACAGATGCCAGCCATAATACTAAAATTAGGAAGAATTCAAGTACAGGGGAGAATCTGCTTTAAGGTGGGACACACCCCCATCAGTGAAGGGTAAAGTTAGAGACCAGCATTCAGAGGTACTTGCAATTTTCCTCTCTCTGCTTCTTTACTGTTTTAAATACGTTAGGTAATTGTAGTAGCTGTTTTTGTATCTTATTTCACAGAGCTTGAGTATTAAGAACATTGCCACAGCCAAGAGTGTGTGTACAGAAGGCATATATTGCTTTACTGTGTTTCTCTCTTTTATTTAGCCACAACAAAACTCTGCCACAGGACATTTGTTTACCTTTGTTGGGCTGGCTGTGCAGCATCAGTGGGTTTGAGAAGGCCCAGAGTGATTGCTTCCCACTAACATGGGAGGTATGGCCTGGTTCACTTCCCTCTCACCCCAAGCCACACTCCAGATCCACAAAATCTGGAAAGTGCCAAAAATAATGGGCATACAAAGCCTCCAAAATAGGGACAAATTTTAAATACTGCTCTTATAAACTTAGAAAGTTGCTAGAATACAAGGTCTTGTGTTACCAGGCATTTTCTGAAGGATATGAAGCCTGAATCTCAAATGACTGTCATTGTTTAGTGAATTCAGTCCTCACTGGTTTGCCACAAAAATCCAATCACAAATTTTATGAAGAACAGGGCAAAAATATGATGCAAAAACCTGGACAATCTGTGAAAATCTGTACAGTTGGAGGTATACACAAAGCTGCTTAAAGACACAGCTACATATCAGGACAATTCCCATACATTCATTCACCCCATACCATCCATCACAATAGTATTACCTGCTTAAAATCATATTGCTAACTATCCTACCTCATAGAAAACTCATCTAGAGCTGCCCCTCCCCAACCAAGGTGTATGGCTGCTCAACACAGGAGAACTAGCCATCTCTCATTACTGCTAGGGGTCTGAATATCCCTCCCAGCCACCTGCCAGACTACATTTGAGCATTCTGATTATTTCACCTCCCAGGAAAATTTAAGCCAAGAATAGACATTAATATAGCAGAAAGTACTGGCTTATGTCTAAATGCTATTAAGTATGCCAACAGAGCCAGTGTCTCCCACACCCAGCTGGTCTTACCTTACAACTAAACAATAAACTAAATGCACTATTTCTGCTGTATCTTGTAATAGATTGCCCTGTCTTCGGTTGAGCAGCTGCTCTCCATAACTTTTCTCATTGGTCACCCTCGAGACATATACTGCATTTCAAGCTATTTCTCTCTACATCTAAGCAACTATGTAGAACATAGGAAGTAACAACCCAGTAACCGGTCTGATAAAAACAACCCAAGAATAAATAATGTTTAGTATTAGATTTTGATTACACTGCTGCTGAATAAACATTTTTTGTACATTACCATACCTCGGGTTCTGACTCTTTTCTCAGGGACTAGCCCCACTCCGCTCAGCCTCACTCCTCTCATCCACTCTACAAGCAGCTTCATTATGCTCCCCACCTGTCCCCATATTATTGCATTTATACACCAAAGCATATCATCTGACCTACCTCTACCCTCACATCATAAACTCTATTGTTCAAAGCACATCACCTGCCTTTTTACCTATGTCAGCAAATATAGCCTACTTAAAACCTAATAAACAACTAATAAATTACAACAGTATATCTGAAGTAGTTTACTTCATTTGACCTTCAACTTGTGGGTTACGGATCCGTATCGGATCTGAGCCGGCAACTTTTACTAGCATCAGCTCCAAGCTCCAAACTCCTCCCCTTACCCATAATACTCCTCCATCGCCTTCCATCCCCAGATCTCATTTGCTGCAAATTGCTTCAGCATCATGTCTCTTGCGCTCCAACTAGTCAGTGGGTAAAACCTTTGTGAGTAACTAATTTTCTTCAATTTTCTGTCAGTTAGTGTTATTATAGGTCCCTTTTCTCCTCCCCTCGCTTGGTGCATCGAGTTTTAGTGTTTTAGGTTAGTTAGAGTAGTTTGTACTGTGGTGTAGGTTGTAGCTCCCCCCTATGTCAGTGTTTTTCTGTATATGAGTGTGGTGTGTGTGTGTGTGTGTGTGTGTGTGTGTGTGTGTGTATTAGTAAGAAAGAAATTGCCTGTTTTTTATTAAGGTTATATTTCTAATAAATATTATGGCTGAAAAGCTTATTTACAAGCGCTGCACAGAGTGTGGCCATAAGTTATCCCCAGCGGATGGCCATACTCTGTGTGTTTTGTGCTTGGGCATGCCTCACCTGAGTGTGGTCAATAGCATATGTGTGGGCTTCATCCCCGCGCCCTTAAAGATAGGAAGGCCAAGTTGGCCCTCAGAGGCCTTCTTCCTCATTCAGACTGTTTCCTCCTCTCCGGCTTCAGTCACAGTGGCTGCTGTGGTCGCCTCTCCCTCCTCTCTTCCTCTGGCTTCTCCTCCCTCCCAGGCTGGGACTCAAGCTCCTGTACCAAAGCCTGTGGTAGTGGAGCAGAAAAGAGGTAGAGATAGGGAGAGAGAGTCGAAGATGAGGAAAAAGAGAAAGAGGTCTCCGGACCTTGCTTCTCCGACTAAGACACCACAGATCCATGACACCCCTCGGCTCCGATCCCTGAGGTTCTCCCCAGAGCCGGAGGAGACATGTCCAGCTTCTCATTGCCCTAACCTGCCAGGTTGGAGTCCATGCAGTCTACCCACTCCTTGTCCGATATTGATCTGGATAAAATGATGAGGCAATTTATCCATACACAGATCCAGATGGGGGTCTTGCCAGCCCCAACTCCCTCAGGAGGGGAGAGCTCGCTTCCTTTTTTTCAACTTGTATCTCCTTCTCTGATCTGACCTCCAGGTTTGGAGTACTCAGATCCAAGGTTGGTTTTCGTCAGGGGGTTGGCTCCGACCGTACCTGCTTCCTTGATGCTGACAGCTGCCTGCAGCATTTCAGATTCGATCCAAGCCACTCTCAGAGCTTGGGTGTTGGATCCGAGGGAGTGGAACCTTTTTCATTACCTCTGACTTTTTTGGGCCAGGTTCCCTCCCTCAGAGCTTCATCCAGCTCTTGCCTGTCTCCAATTCTCATGTCAGACCTGGGGAGACCGGCCTCCTTATTCATTTCAAAGGAGGTTCGCTCTCCTTCGGCATTCAACATGGTAGAAAGGGTTCTCTCTGCCAGATCGAGACCCCTTACTGCCCCCTTGGACTCCTCCCAGACCCCCTCGGTTGTAATTATGGTCCCCATCATTTTACCAGAGGGACAACCTGTGCTCAAAGACCCCCAGACAGTTCCTCCTGCAAGCTCCTTCCAGAGAGACATACCTTGCAAGCATACATGCAAGAGGATGCACTTGGATTCCCCCGAGTCCCTCACCAAGGACACTGACTTAGATGATGGAGAGGTTCCCCCAGGTCACCTCCCAAGGATGTCTTCTTTGGAGACATCATGGAGATCCTGCGCCAACGGGGAGGTTGGTCAGCCCCCAAACCTTCTTCTGATGAGTCTGTGTTCCTGGAGGCTTTTGGCATGGGCTCATCACTTCCTGGGTGTCCCCTCCCATGGATCCTTTAGTGGATCTGGTCACCTCATGGGGAGGGAACTGGACACCATGGAACCTATCCCAAAAAGACCTGACAAGATCTTAAGCCAGAAGTCACAGTATTTCTGGGACACTCAGGGCTCTTCTTTCCCCAGAGGCAGAATCAGGCCAGCTTGGAATAAGGGCTCTCTCATAGACACCATGGTGGTAGCAGCAGCCACAAAGAAGGAACTTGCTCAGGAGAGTTCCTCAGTCCACCCTCCTGACCGAGAGTCAGAGATGATGGACCGCCTAGGGAAGTTGGTGAACGCTTCAGCTAACTTTTCGATTAGGGTGCTGAACTACTTGGCCCATGTCACCAGACTCCACCGCAACCTGGTAAAGGAGCTGGAGGAGTTTCTCCCAAAGTCCATGTCACAGGAGGACAAGGTTTCATTCTCCGCGAGGATGGCCACTTTGAAAGCAGTATCTAACACATCCATGTGACTCCTCTCCCATGCTATGGAAGTTGTGGCTAGGGTGGCTGTGTCTGAAGTGTCCATGAGACACAATGCCTGGCTCAGGTTATGTTAATTTTCCAAACCCTTCAAGGCATCTTTTGCCAATGCTCCTTATGACGGCTCTACACTCTCGGGTAAGACCTTCAAGGAGACATTAGTCCAGAGTGAGAAGGACGGGAAGACACTGTCTGCCATCGGTATCTGCTTCTCTAACCCTCAAAGGTCCTTTTCCCGGAACCAGAGAGGGCAAAAGAAGATGTGGTTCTGGAAGTCACAGTATTTCTTGGACACTCAGGGCTCTTCTTTCCCCAGAGACAGAGGGGGACAGAATGGAAGCTGGCCCAGAGGCAGAGGGGGTCCAAGGAACTGTGGGTCTCGAGAACCTTTCTTGAACAGACCCTGGCAGCAACCCTGAGGGGTTGCCCGACTGCTCTACCCTGGAGGCAGTCGGGGATAATTGTCCTTGCATCTAGCGGCATGGGAGTCCATAACAATGGATCGCTGGGTGCTTCAAATCATATCCAGAGAGTACTCTAGCCCCTTCGTGCATTCCTCCAAATCTCCCAGACACCTCCTGGATATACCACACATGCAAAGGGAGGCAGCAGCATAGGAAATTTCCAAACTGCTAGGAAAATGAGCCATCAAAACCATCCCCCCAGATCAGTCCAGATCGGGCTTCTACTCCAGGTTCTTTTGGTGCCAAAGAAAATGGGGGACTTAAGGCCCATTCTGGACCTCTCTACCCTGAACCTGTCAGTTGCCAAAGAGAAGTTCCGGATGGTCACATTACAATCTATCATGCTGTACCTGCAAGAGAATGACTGGATGTGCTCGTTAGACCTCCAGGATGCTTACTATCACATACAAATCCACAGAAGCTCCAGGAGGTTCCTCTGCTTGTGGCTAAGAGTCAATCATTATCAATTTTGAGCCTTACCCTTTGGTCTCACTACAGCCCCCAGGGTATTTACCAAAGTGATGGCAGTGGTAGCAGCTCACCTGAGGCTTCACGGGATTCAGGTCTATCCGTACCTGGACAACTGGCTCCTCACTGCTCCCACCAGGCATCTACTTTCCCAAACCAGGGATTATTTCCTGACTCTTGCCCTGCATTTTGGGATCACAGTCAATGCATCCAAATCTCTCCTAGATCCTGTACTGGTGATAGACTACATTGGTGCCAGGATAGATACTCTTCAGTGCAAAATATTCCTGACCTTGGAGAATGTTCAAAACCTGAGGATGCTTGTCTCCCTGATCTACCATTTTCATCTTCCAATGGCGGAATCGGTGTTGAGGGCCTTAGGCTCGATGGCAGCAACCATAACTCTTCTCCTGTGTGCTCAGTTACAGATGAGAATTCTGCAGTGGACTTTAGCTGTACAATGTTCCCTGTTGGAACTACCATTGACATATCCAATTTAACTCAGACAAGTCTGTCAGTTGGATGAGCTCTCCAGACATTTTGGAGGGGCGACCTTTTGTTCCAGCCTCGGCCCAAACCACAGTAACCACGGATGCCTCCCAACTCGGGTGGTGGGGGCATTGTTTGGGCAGGACAGTCCAAGGCCTGTGGTCCCCCATAGAGACCAGTTTGCATATAAATGTCCTAGAGATGAGGGCGGTCCTTCTAGTGTTGCAGGCCCTTCATGCCTTTCTTCCTCTGGGGATGATTGCTATTCAGTCAGACAACATGTCAGTGCTCTGGTATATCAACAAACAGGGAGGGACCAGATCTTACCCACATTGTCGCGAGGCCATGAGAGTGTGGGAATGGGCAATCTTCACCTGTTGCTTTCTCATTGCAATGTACATTCTGGGACGATTCAACATCCTAGTGGACAGGCTAAGTCAGACCATTCTGATGCCTTACAAGTGGTTTCTGATTCTGTCAGTAGCGGAAAAGATCTTCGGTGAGTGGGGTCAACCTTGCTGCGATCTCTTCGCATCTCCGTCCAACACGAAGTGCAGCAAGCTTTTTGCTCTGAACCCCCTGCCGGGAGATTCCCCCAGAGATGCTCTAGTTCATGCTTGGCCTCCCAGTATTCTGTATGCTTACCCGCCAGTACCTCTTATTCCGAGGTTTCTACAGAAAGCTCGTCGACTAGGGAGCAAAGTGATCCTCATTGCCCTGTTCTGGCCTTGCCAGGTATGGTTTCCCTTCCTTTGGTCTCACCTTCTCACTCTGCCTTGGATCCTAGAGCCCATTCAGGATTTAATTTCACACCCTTCGGGGGGTGCCTCATCCAAATCTGGACAGCCTGAAGCTCACAGCTTGGCTGCTCCAGTTCCCAAGATTGCTAGGACTCCTGGACTATCCTCCTCAGTTAGATCTATTTTGGTGGCTGCTCATAAGTCTTCGAGCAGGAAGGTTTATCGCAGCCAGTGGAAACGTTTTTCCTTTTGGGCATCTCAAAGGAGTTTAGACCCTTTCATGGCTCCTATTTCCACCATTCTTGATTTTCCAGCTGATTTTTTTCAACATGGAGCTAGTTCTTCTACTGTCAAAGTTCAGGTGGCTGCCATCTCTCATTTTCATGTGGCAAGAATTCTGCCTCTTTAGCCTCTTCCAGACTGTGTAAAGTCTTTATCAAAGGCACCTTTTTGTTACGCCCCCCAATCAAAGATCCTGTTCCCCCATGAGACTTTACTATGGTTCTTCAAGCTCTGGTTGCTCTGTCTTTCAAGCCTGCCGCAACTGCAGATCTGAAATTTTTATCTTGGAAAACAGCTTTTCTGGTGGCTATTTCCTCTGCAAAAAGGGTTTCAGAATTACAGGATTTGTCTATCAAAATTCCTTACATGATTTTTCACAAAGGTAGGGTTTCCCTTCAAACCAATCCATCCTTTCTTCCTAAGGTTGCATCAACAGTCAATATCAATCAGACCCTCAATTTGCCTGTGATTTTTCCTAATTTTACTAACAAGATGGAATGCAAACTCCACATGTTGGATGTTCATAGACAGTTATGATTCTATTTACACAGGACAAAAAATTTCCGTAAATCTGATCAGTTGTTTGTATCCTTCTATAAACCCTTTTTGGGGAAACCTATCTCCAAGGTCACTATAGCTGGATGGCTTTCCTCATGCATCCTGCAAGTCTATAAGGATAGAGGCATGTCTCCTCCAGGTCAGGTGAAAGCTCATTCTACTAGGTCCATGGCTACGTCTGCGGCCTTTTGGTTTAGAGTGTCTTTGGATGATATTTGTTCTGCAGCTACTTGGTCCTCATCTCATACATTTATTTCTCATTACAAATTGGATTTGATTTCCAGAAGGAGATCATCCTTTGGTACCGCGGTGCACCGGAATATCCTTCCATGAGGGCCTCCCAGGAGTTTTAGTAGCTGGGGACTTTGTCCCACAGGTTGAAAACCAAATGAAGTAAACTACTTCAGATAAAGAAGTTATGTACTCACCATAACATTCCATCTGAGTAGTTGTACTTCATTTGTCTTCAACCGTCCCTCCCTCCTTCCCCCGGACCTTGGCATATGATCAGCCTATGGGCTGCAGTATAGGTCACAAGAAAATTCTTTCAGGTCGGGTTTGCAGTATAAGGTTCAGCAAACTCAATCTGGGGATGGAAGGCAGTGGAGGTGTATTATGGGTAAGGGGAGGAGTTTGGAGCTTGGAGCTGATGCTAGTAAAAGTTGCCAGCTCGGATCAGATATGGATCCGTAACCCACAGGTTGAAGACAAATGAAGTACAGCTACTCAGATGGAACGTTATGGTGAGTATATAACTTCTTTTTCCCATCATTCTTTTATCAACTCCACTATCCAAAAGGTGCATCCCAATATTTTGTGTAGTTTTTTTCTTCCCATTCCATCTCCATACTCTTCTTTAGAACTATTTCACACCTCCCAACATGCATAACATCTACTTCCCCTAATAAGAACTTTAGCCTAACTAAGCCTATTAACCACTTATGAATCATGCCCTACCTACACTCAGACCAAGTCCTCCACAAAAACCTAGTTACCCCTTCCACAGATACAGCTCCCCAGTCTGTCATTCCATCTTCAGCACTGACAAACTCATACTCAAGAAACATGTACTACTAACCTACACCAAATTTGTTGGTTTGGAAGGAATGCTTTTTAGTACCTCAGTATAAGGTGGTCTATGTGTGTGGTGGATGTAGTATGTATGTTCTTGATGACCTTGTTTGTAAATGAGATTTTTTGCCTTGAAGAAAATTGTGTATGTACACCTGTTGCATACTGTGTTAGTTTATTTAAGTATTAAAAGGTTATCTGTGAACATGAAACAATTACTACATGCCCAGATCTACCAAGTTGGCTATGGAGACATTTAGAAATTGCATATTCATGTTATGCATGCATGTATTAGGGTAGGCTATTATGGTTTGAGGACTGTGTTATACAGTGGTCTCAAGGGTTAGGGACTAGAGTTATATAATGCTAAGATATGGCATTAGTGCTGTTATATGCACAAGCTAACTGCTGTATGCTTAACTTTGTGCACTGCTCACTAAGTTACAGTTAATAATAGTTATATAGGTAAACTTGACTGTCCAAGTGTATGTATCTATACAGGGCACTCCCAGCTGCTGCTGCATAGTGAGCAACTTCACACAAATGTGCCTTTATTTCTTATTATTTCTTCACCAGGTTGGAGGGCTGGTCCATTGATCCTTTTCAGCCATGACCCAGTCTCAGTGAGCAGCAGTACACATATAATATAAAATGCAGAATAAGTTTAGAGAAAAATGCATAATTAGGGAAAAGTAAGTCTTTTCTATCACCCAACACCAATCTCTGGTTCAAATATGATGTGTTCCGTGTTTTTGTCGTTATTTCCCGTACTTTTTTCTGTGATGCAATCATTTCTGTTGGAACACTGGCAAGTTATGTCTATGGGCTGTGCCATTGTCAAAAGAATGAAAAGCAGAATCCCTTTCAACTTGTTGACTCACTTTTTGATGGAAAACTTTTTTGTTTTCATTTTTCACTTGTTCAGCATCCAACAATGTCTTTGTTCCAACCAAGAAAGTATTCTTAAGACAGGTACATATAGTAACTTGAATCTTACTCCTGCCTCTCAACACCTTCAGATTGCAGGGATAAGTGTGCTTCTCTTTTGTTCTGATACCCTTGATAAGTGTAAACATGGACCTGAGAGATGAACTATGTACAGGTTACCTGTTTGCATCAGAGACATAGGTGCCAAACCAGAGATGAATTTCTGGTTTCCCATCCAATTGTCCAAGTTGCACTTGAACTGGATTATGGAGAAACTCTGCTTCACATGGATGGGGAGGCTGTTCCATAGACGGGGTAGTCTCTGGGATACATACCTATCTCTCCAGCAGGTCCTATTTATATCACAAGCAAGGTTTAAGTCTTTAGAATGGGTAATTCTAGTACTGTTTGTTTTGTGGATATGCAGGAGGTCCATCAGAGTGGGGTCTGAAAATGCCCTGTATGCCAGGCATAGAACTCCCCTCAAAAGCCTGTAGGAGACAGAATACAGGGATAGGGCCTTGAGGTGGTCTGCATAGGACATATTACTTATGCCCTGTATTCGTTTAGTGAGGAACCTCTGTGAAATATATATATATATATATATATATATATATATATATATATATATATATATATCTATATATATGTCCTTTGCATTTTACCAAATGTCTGTTTGTCCTGAAAATGCAGGGATGTGATTTAATGGCAATGGTACAGATGGCCGAATGGTGGATATGTTGATCCTATGGAATGTCATTGCAGGTAAATGGCATTGGGTGGTGAGAACGTGTATGCTTGTGTACATGAGTCAGGGTTATGCTCGAAGATGAGTGAAGAATGGGTGTGTCTCTGTGTGATTTTGTGTATTTTAGGGTAAGGGTAAGTGTTAGGTTAGGGAATAGATGTGTTGTTTTTGTGGCCTTATGAATGTTTGTGTGTTTGAGTCTGTCTTGTGTAATGGCAGTGTTACAGGAATGTTTTAATGATGTTAGGGTGTAGGGTTAGGGTAGTGCAAAGGGCAGTGTTAGAGTTAGGCTTAACACCCATTACTAAGGGGGTGCGTGAGCACACACACACACACACACACACACACACACACACACACACACACACACACTATAAATTTATCATATAAAGCACATCACATCTCCAACAAATTGAATATGAAACCACAAACAATAGTTCTGCTAGAGGAAAATAAGTACTTATCCCATAAATTGGTACAAATGTCTTATTCTGTATCCAAAATGTACTCTATTGGTCCTGTGGATCAGACTAGCCACAGGTAATTAAGCACTACTTCCTTTGAGTATCTTGGAATTTAATGCCATATTATATCTAAGTTGCCAGTAATTTACATTGCTGTACATTGGCCCTAAAAACACCTAAACAGTAATGCAGAAATAAGGAGGAAAGCAAAAAAAAACTAAACCAAACAGCACACAGTAAAAGATCCTGTGAGATGCTAATCCATTATTTAGGCACTAGTTGCTATTGACACATAGAATGGTCATGCAGAATAGTTAGAACCACTGAAATAGGCCATTTCAGTATGACTGAAATCACAGGCTTAGTCAGAAATAGTAACAGTATTCATCTAGATAAGCTCACCTTTAGGAAGCATGACTAAGCTTAAAAAGGCTCCCTGGGGTCGTTAACCCAGTAATTACCTATGAACCTATAAAAGAAGGAGAGACAAAAAAAAGTCTTCTAGTACAAGTTAAAGAGGAAAACCACAGTGGGCTACTCAAACACAGACTGAGAGGGCAATAGTAAATGGCCATGATCTACAGTCAAGCTGTCTGTGGAGTTCTCCGTATCAAAAACTCACCCACTATCTTCAGTAATGATGTGATGAATGAAACTGGCGTAGGGCAAGGACTAAGTCTATGTCATTAATGTATGGCATACAGGTGAAATAGTTGGATCCTGTAGTATGTTTTATATGCATGAGCTGGTATTCAACCATCTGTGTGTGTTGACAGGTATTGTATTGCCATTTTTTGGAATGGTAAGATTGGTAATGTTCATCTTTTTTTCAGCTGTTACTCAACAATCACCAGGGTTACACCTAGGGTTTACACTGTGTTATTTTCACAATGTGACTCCAGTAAAACCTTTAACTGCTACATAATCTGATATTTTTCTGAATTATTCGGTCACACCCATCTTTGCTTTGTGCAGCAATGTTCATCTTTGTATGACTGCTTGACCTGTATGTTTGCAAGGGTATACAGGTTCATAGGAAAATACTAGGTAATCAGCTTGCAGACTACTAGAAGCCTAGCTAATAACCAGAGGTCAGAATCAAACCCTGTACCTTGTATCTATGAGGTGAAGACCTTAACTGCTATGCCAACCATGTACCTCCTCCTCCTATGTTATAGCACCACAAGTATTCCTGTTTACGGACTATGCGTACTGAGGTGTGTACTGTCATTATATAATCTGAATTCTCTGTCCAAGTAGGGATGCTGTTTGTTTGTGATGAAGAGAAGGGTTACTCCCAAAAGTCTGAACATTTTGAATGCCTTCTCCCCAGGGAAAGGCTCTACTAATGTATTGAAGGGTTCTGCTAGCCTCGAGGAAATGTTTCACAGAAGGGCCTCCGCTACACATCCTATGTGCAGACAGAGGTCCGATTTTAAATTGGAGGCTTCATCTGTGCTACCAGGACAATATTAGTAGTGCTGTGTGACACAGTCTTTAACAGATAATTTCTGCTTAGCACCAGCATCTGCTGTATTAGCACTCACTATGAGTGGACGAATGCAAGTTTGTCAAGTCTCAACTCCCTAAAACTCAACCCACTAAAAAGAACTGTTTTCAGTGTTTTTTGCAAGAGGGACAGGCCGCCTTCCTCCTGCCTCCTCCATCCCCTTAAATTATATATTCATCTCCACAGTCACACTATAATAGTGGAAGGAGGGAAATACCTTGAAATAGTACTTAATGCCTGCACAATTCCCGCATTGAAAAGCCTTGCGGGGAATCAAGTTTCGGGGATTTGTGCCTCGAGATATTTGTGTTCATCGAGCAATAGTGTAATGGGTACATTACCAGGATGTTTTTATTAATTCTGTGATTATGTAAAACATATACAGATACTACATTGTTTGGGGAATGTCAGAGGATTGATACTGTTGGCTATTGAATCCTAATAGCTTTCCAATAGTTGTAGCACTTTATGTGATTAATTTTAATAAAGAGATGCTTTGCATGCAACATCAACATCACTGCTGTTTGCTGCATTATTTCCAACAGAATTGTAAGCAATTATTCATGGTTGTTTTCAGTGGGGTTATGATCAGTTATTTTTGCTTGTTGAGACCTGCACTGTTTATTTAACAAAAACTATATATTTTTTATTTTACTCCTTATACCTTTTTAATGTCTTTAGTTCCTGTGCATTGGAAAAGTCTCAGCAAACGCAGCCTTTGATGTTTCTTCATAGATGTCTGACCCATAAGAATTTCTAGCACATAAAGGGGTCCAAAGCTGTAGTATGTTGCTATACTGAGCAATCTGCATGTTAAGATTGGCATGTTTCACTTGCCTTGTTTTACAGTTAGTATGTGGTAGTGTCACAACAGTGTGATATAGTAGCAGGAACATTACACTTAAGTTGTGAAGACCACCGATGCTTCCTTATTTCCTTCATTTTATAAGGAAAACATAACATCCCAATTTTAAGAAGAAAATATTTTCGGAAATATGGACACAGTTTAGATCTGAGTTAACTTTCACTGCTGAAGTGACAGTTCAGCACAAATGTAGATTCTCAGTCCATGCTGAAGTCACAAGCTTTCTGAAAATTCTTTGCTAATAATTTTGCTACAGGTCATGTTTAAAGTACTTTACTACATAAACAACTGCTTGCAAAGACACCTCTTTAAGGTACTGATTAAATGTTATTAAAAACAATAACTATGAATGACACAGAAACAAAGGTGCACAACTATTTGAAAAAAAAATGGTGTGTCTGCATATTGATTTTTCCACTGATGGATGATGATACAGAGGTTACTGCCTACTGTTTAGACCAGATCAATGCACCATGTTATCTACCCAAAGGGACAGATGTTAATTTATAAAATGACATGTTTAACACTAGTACTGCTTTCGTGCTTATATTGTCCATGTCTTTTTATAACATCTATTTAAAATGCTGTAACTTCTGTAAATCAGCTTAAACTGCAAATGCTAACAATGTACTTCTGTGGAGGGTATGGGTGCAGATTTTTAAAGACACGTTCAGAAATGTCTGCACTGTGTAGTTGCTGGTGCTTGTTTGTGGTATGTAGCTAATCATTCAAAATAACTGTAGATTGGAAACTAGTATATCATAACCTTTAGAGGGTGAGAAATAATAACATTTTATTTGAAATGCCACATATTTTTCACTATGAGTTTCTGAAGTGCTAGAAAATATTATAAATATATCCAGAATGAATACACTGTGCATGTTGCTTTAAAATCAGACCACAAAAGTTATTCTTGAAGCTAAGCAGATCAGGTAGCATCTGGCATCTTTTTGTGGAACAAGTTTTCTCTCTTGACAGTCTCCACTTCTGCTTGAGAATGTATTTTCAGTTTCAGCAAGTATTGGGAAGTACAGACATAAAATGTATTTGGCTTAATTTACTTTTCTTTAGATCTTTCAGGTTGAATCGTCATTTATTTCTGTTAGCTTCTTTCTGCTTTCATTAGCAGGACAGATTTTAGAGCTGTTTTGAAAGCTTAGTTTATCAGAAACAGCAATAGCACATCCTAGAAGCCCATGGTGTTATCTGTCATGTGTCTCTCAGGAGCTGAAGTGGGGTTTCCTAAGGGTGCATTGTTAGGCTTGTATTTTACTGTAAGTCCACAGTTGCCCTTAAGGATATGGAGCACAGTCTGACAGCCAAGTAAAGTGCTGACCTGTCTTTCTGGGAAAGAAATCCAGATCATGGTGACCAAAATGATGGACACCAACAATTCCAGACTGCACATTCTTCTAATATTTATTATGCAGTAGCATAATGCATCCAGGGTTGTTCTACCTACTTCACTCGTTCAAAGGGAATACCTAGTGATGAATTAGCAAGGATTAGAGAAGAAAGGTTAGACATTCTTGACAGTCAAAACTGAGCAGATCCAAAAGGTTAAAAAACAACAAGAGGAATAGTAAAATGTTATCTTTAAAAATTATATTAGAAAACACACCTCATACCTTGTCACAGAGAAATTAGTGTGCCTAGTATAATGATATAATTGAACCTGATACTAGACCCTTTAAGAACCAAAAGTCCATAACTTGTCTCTTATCCACATGTATCAGAAGATTCCATTCATGGGTAGTATTTGTCACTGTTTTTATACTCTCATTAATATGCAGTGGACTGAAAAATAAATGGAAAGCATTTAGTTCTTCTGTGACACATGAAATTGCTAATAATCCGGCTAGTTTTTTTTTTTCCACAGAATATTCTATCTAGTCCTGGTTCTAACTGTCTCTTTCTTATGTGCAATCTCCCAGTTCATAGCTGTTATTTCCCAACTTATCACCCAAGTCAGATACCTGCAATGATCAAAAAACTGTGTTAAGTTATGGTTCTGGCTGAGTCATACAAGATTATACATTTACTTCATTTTGCTCCAGTTCTTAAGTTTTCTATACTGTAATTACATTTACTGTTAAGACAATTTATGTATTTACAGTGGATACAAAAAGATATACGCACCCCTGTTAAAATACCAGGTTTTTGTGATATAAAAAATGAGACCACAATAAATCATTTCAAAACTTTTCCCACATTTAATGTGACCTATAAACCTGTACAATTCAATTGAAAAACAAACAAATTAGTTAGGGGAAAAATATAAAAAATAAAAAAATGTACAATAAGCTGGTTGCATAAGTGTGCACACCCTTAAACTAATACTTTGTTGAAGCACCTTTTGATTTGATTACAGCATTCAGTCTTCTTGGGTAGGAGTCTATCAGCATGGCACCTCTTGACTTGGCAATATTTGCCCACTCTTCCTTGCAAAAGCGCTCCAAATCTGTCAGATTGAGAGAGCATCTCTTGTGCTCAGCCCTCTTCAGGTCGCCCCACAGATTTTCTATTGGATTTACAGTGGATATAAAAAGTTTACACACCCCTGTTAAAATACCAGGATTTTGTGATATAAAAAATGAGACCACAGTAAATCATTTCAAAACTTTTCCCGCCGTTAATGTGACCTATAACCTATACAATTCAATTGTAAAACAAACAAATCTGTTAGGGGAAAAATGATAAAAAATAAAAAACATACAATAAGCTGGTTGCATAAGTGTGCACACCCTTAAACTAATACTTTGTTGAAGCACCTTTTGATTTAATTACAGCATTCAGTCTTCTTGGGTGGGAGTCTATCAGCATGGCACCTCTTGGCTTGACAATATTTGCCCACTCTTCCTTGCAAAAGCTCTCCAAATCTGTCAGATTGCGAGGGCATCTCTTGTGCTCAGCCCTCTTCAGGTCACCTCACAGATTTTCTACTGGATTTACTTAATTTTCCTTTCCACTCAGTTGGCTGACCATAACTCAGTAGTTGTCAGAAAAAAGAATAAGAAATGCCACACTGGCCCAGTAAGAGAAGACTCAAAGACACTGGAACACAGATGTGATGTAATACCTTTTGTTGAACCAGCACAGGCTTTACAAATTACTCAAGCTTTTGAGCTGGCATAAACCCATTCATCAGGAGTTATTTTTGATACAGTGCAGGTAAGTCCAGATACGGATTCATTTGTAAAAAAAAGAACTACCTGAGCACTTCAGTCTACTGTGGCCTATTTATCAGTTTATTTTAATAATACTTATTTGATTTATTTATTTCTTGTCATTTGTTGATCTAGAATGTCTGCCTAGGAGGAGTCTATTTTCAATGAAGTGCTGGGGTAATATGCTGTGAGGCATACAACACATTAAATCACAATGACATCAACAGTTACTTAACAATGGTAGCACTTTAAAATGCAAAATTATTAGCTGTTAAGTTCAGAATTATACAAAATAATATGAATAATTTGATTCATTACTATGCATATAGTAGCACAGACTATAAAGTGGCTAGCAAAATAATTCAAAATGTAATAACAGGCTACAAGTTGACTGGTGCAGGTAGTTCTGTAGACCAGTTAAGATTACAAATGTGAAAAAAATGATCTAATTTGAAAGGCAGTGAACATGATATAACTGTAATTTGTATAGATTTATAGGTAGATATTAAGCTAACTGCCTTTGTGGACCATTTTAAGCTTAGCTAGTTATCCCATTAGTTAAAATTATGATGTCTGGCCCCAAGGTTTATATTTATGTACTTCCCATAAGATAATGATTAGTTCTGGGTGAGAAAGTGATTTTTTTCTATGTATTACAATTGAGTATTTGTAGAGTCATATTGTAGGAAGAGGATTTTAGATGCAGCCCCTGTCTATGAATATAGTACAGGGGTAGTTCTGGAATAAATTACCTCACTGAATAAACAAGAGGGTGCGTTTACCAGAGACTCTGACTAAAGTTCCACTCCACAGTGTAGAAAAAACAAAAATACACTGGAAATGTAATAAGCACTTTTGTTTTAATATTTAAAACTTCTTCAGATTTGCACCACTTTCCAAACACTGCAATGTCAGGCATATAATTAACATGTGGTGACAAAAAGAAGAACAGTCATCATGCAATGTGTTTCTCATTTGTTGATATATGCTGGATATCTATATTGGCCCATGTTCTGGTATCGATTTGAGCTGGCTGCAGAACTGAGAAATTTCTACATGCCAGTATACAGGACCCATCCCTGCACATTTACTGCCATCATTTTCATTTTTACAGGTCAGTGATTCATTTAGCAATTGGAGCAAAATCTCTTCCATTTCTCACCTTGCATATTTATTTTTTATTTATATATTTGTTCACTGTGTGGGGGGGTCTATATTAGAACATCGACTTTTTAAAACGTCAAATGTTCTAATATCGACCCCTATTCAGCGAATGCCGATATCGAACATGCAGAACAGCAAATTTTTTCCAAGGGAAAAAATTTGCTGTTCCAACACACATACACACAACACAAGCATACCAAAATAACAGCAATCCACACACATACACCTAAAATCCTACATCTAACCCTACACTAAACTGTACATACACCACTAGATATCCACTTAGCTTAACCCAAACCCTAACCCTAAGGTCCGTCTCTATCGCATACTCACCTCACCCTCACCCTAACTAACCTACCCCGCCTTAACCCTCACGTCCACACAATCACACACTTACCTGATCTCGACCCGTAACTTTCCACCACAGTGCTGAAAACAGCGAAGCCACGGAACGGCCATCCAAATTCCTTCCCTAGGAAGAAATTCGGTGTTCTGCAGCTTCGCTATTTTCAGCATTCGCTGAATAGGGGTTGATATTAGGACATTCGAAGTTGTGAAACTTTGAGGTTCTAATATAGACCCCTGTGTGGGTACATAAAGACAATCACAAGCAAGAATAGATATGACAGAAAAAATCATAATGTATTTATCGATATCCATTTCTCTGTGGTTCAGTAGAGGTGCTCGAATCCCAAGCACTCAAAAACCACCATCTCAGAGCAAGGGACTCAAGTACTTTGCAGCTTGACAAAGTTGCTGCTGCTCATGCTGGAAACTGAATATGAGTTTAGGCAAACAGCTGGTGGGAGGTAGTGCTGCTTGGACTCAAACTCGAATATGAGATTGGGCAAGCAGCTGTGAGGAGGGAGTGGGATGGGGGTTTTAATATAAGCGAGTGAGAGGGGGTTTTAGTATTAGAGAGTGGGAGGGGGATTATAAGGTTAGGGAGCAGGAAGGAAGTTTTAGGTTTAGAGATTGGAAAGTGAGTTTTAGGGTTAGGAAGTGATCAGAAATTTATGTTTAGGGAGTGGGGGGAGCATTGGAGTTTTAGGTTTAGAGAGCACTCAGGGACTTTAGGATTAGGAAGGGGGTGTAGAGTTTTAGAGAAAGAGACCAAGGAGTATGGTTTAAGTTTTGATAGGACTATGTAGAAATGGAAGATTTTACGAGTGGGAGTTAGAACTTCAAGGGAGTGGCAGCAAGCAGGTGTACCACATGCTACTAGAACACTATAACTTGTAGTAGATCTATCTATAACTATAATTTCATATATATATATATATATATATATATACATATATATATATATATATATATATATATATATATATATATATATATATACACACATATATATATATATATATATATATATATATATATAGACAGATAGATATAGATAGATAGGTATAGATATAGATAGATATATATGGGTGTGTGGCAGTTGCCTGAATGATCTAAATAGCAGGAAAAATACCCAATGTTCAAAATATCGACAGTCACAAATACCTAAACACATCATATTGACAAAATAGAGGTTACACCAGGGAAGGATATATGCCTTTTCCCCCTGTTGTGCAACCTCTGAGTTGGTAGATATAATTATCAGGGGTTTACTATCAAAATGTCGAATTAATGTTGGCAAACATGGGAATATCGAACATCCGTTAGCTGTTTCTCATGTTGCTGAACATTAATTGAGAGAGAGTTCTTAGCGAATGCAACTGTGCATTCGTTGATAGGAGCTCGATGTTATGAGTAGAGATCGTGGTACAGTGTAGACTGGGAAATTCATCCCTTTCCTCACTGTAATGGGATCTCGGAGTTGGAATATATAGTTAGCAGAGGGCTTGCCCCCTGCAAATCAGTGAATTCCAGGGTAGGAGCTAGACTTTGTTAGCTCCTATATGGACATCCCGTTTGCTATTCGATGTAAATGTCGAATCTGATGAATTCATTCATCAGATTCGACATTTACACCACATTAGTATGCATGAAGTCGATATTGTGTTTAGAAGTTAAATATTGTTTTTATTTTTACTATCAAGATTTTTGATAGTAAACCATTAGCAGGGGGGTGTGGAGATGCAGGGGGGCTTGCCCTCCCTGTATAAACATTGAGTTTGGATGTGGTTAGGGTTTGTCAATATTTTGTGTTTAGGTATTTGTAACTGTCAGTATTTAGTTTTGACTGTCAATATTTTGACCATTAGATATTTTTGCATCAGTATTTTTTGCTGTTGATATTTAGGTCATTCAGGCAATTGCCCAATGTGTAGTAGACCTATCTATTTATAGTTATGAGATATACTTGTAGTAGTCCCATCTATATATAGCTATATATATATGATTATCTAATGTTACATTGATATTCACTTTGTCGACAATTAAATGGCATCCACAATAAATTGAAAACGTGAACATCAAAGCAGTACTGTGCATGTGCCGAGAAACAACATCGACACATTCAAAAACTAAAGCAAAAAAGCAATAAAGAGTAATGTTTATTGCCTGGGGTAAGCCCCCCTGCACCCCCGTGTGTAGGCCTCCCCACACCCCTGCTAATTATATATTCAAATACCAAGAATACACAAAATCAGTCAAAGGGAATATTTCCAAGCCCTGAGAATTGTGCGATCTCACATGTTTGTCAGCTATCTGTTAGCTGACCAAAAGAAGATGAGTAAACAGGTCTCAGCCAAACACACTGCTGATCTAAGCATCTGTCGTCCTTACTTATGTATGCTAACCCTAAGTCTTTCCCTGCTTGTAACCCCAACTCTATACACCAGGGTTCTTAATACCCTTTCCCTAACAATATCACTATTAAGACATATTATGTCTCTGAGTTATTGGTGTTAATATGCATCTGTCTTTCAGACTGATTTAGTTTTAAGGCATCTCACATTTATACCAAAAATGTACTATTTTTGTGGCTGTTGTGTGTATAAATACTGAGTTTTTACTGTTGGAGTTAACCGGGTTGCTTTGAAAACTATGACCATTTTATAATCTGTTTACCATGTTGCTAGGGTGGTCTGTGCACACTTTCAGCCACAACCCAGGCCAAGGACATTCAGTATTCAAACACACGAGTATTTAATCCTCTTATACATAGAAGTAGCTAAATTCTTTCATCAACAAAAACAGAAACTGAACTTTATTGCAAGAACTGTTAGAACCTTTAAATGCAGTAATTAAACTTATAATTATAGTCATCCATAGTAAGAGAACAAGTTAGTACTGTGGTAGAGTAAAAGCTACCAATTTCCTGTAGTATTCAGCAAAAAAAAAAAAAAAAAAACAAGTAGTACACTATCATTTACCATACTGGCCTTCAGTATGTAAGCAGAAGTAATACATTACAAAGAAGTGACATCTTAACCACTGCACAGCAAAAAGGCTGGTTACTTTTAATGCAATGAGTAGATAGGAAGCTTTGTACTCTTCTGTACAGAGTAAAATATTCAGAAGTTATATCACTGTATTAGATTCATACTATCATTACTAAACAGTCACATTGCTTGCTTCAAATGTATCTGTTATATTTTGTAAAAACTTCAACAACTCTCCTACAAGTGAAGAAGCTTTCTATATTTTGAGCCTCCCAGCCTAGGACAAATTACTAGCACATATATATTATGTTTTAGATTCATACACACTTATGAAATAGCTGATTTCTCATCAGAAACCAAAGGTCAGCCACATACATTTTTACCAGTCACCTGACGTTTAATACTTGCACATACCTCATCTTCTAGCTTATACTGTAACTCTTATGTTCATAGGTACTTATTAGGCTTTTGATCTGTGAAGATATTAAGAAGCCTATCTTTACAGTCCCATGGTAGTTTTAGCCGTTATGTTTTGCATGTGAATAACCAGAGACATGCTGAACAAGGATATAATGGGATATTTACATGTGTCCTGAATCCATGAGGGACATGGGTACTAAACCCCAGCTGAATTTGAAATAACCTATCCATTCATCCAAATTACATGGAATAGAGTAAAAGTAGTACTTTGATTTATGAAGAGTGGAAGACAGTTTCATATATGTGATATTTTCTGTGCTATATGCCTATCCCACTGACATATTCTATTTATTTTGCAAAAGAGATTGAGATCACCTGACCATGTGCTCTTCTAAATGTTATACATGATTTTTGAAATGTGCTAATTTGATTTAGTACTGCTTTAAAATAAAAGTGTGATATAGACTGCTATGTGTGACACTGCTGTAATACTGGGTATATTTAGGAACAGAATAAACTGCTTTAAAGGAGAAAAATAATAAAAACGACCAATGTCCAGTGACTCAAATCTCTATTTTTGAACTTTATTAAAACACCTCTACTGCCTCAGCAAATTTACATTCAAAGGAGTTAAAAACTTCACACAATTTCAAACACTTTTTATACCCTCCTTGAACACTTAATCGCACCAATTAAACAATTACATTTAAATATTCACTTCAACCAAGACCCTTCAATTACAATCCACATTTTTGCCAGCAGGGGTCAGGGTACCATATTTAAGAATGAATAGAGTTTTCTTATACAGAAGTTTTTTCTTAAACTCCGTATATTCATCTTGTAGATTAACCTTCTCCAAAATTCTACCCTGAAGACTCCCTGGATCCCCATTATGGTACTGTTTAAAATGCATTGCAAGAGGGCTTTCATGTTTCCCATTTTTTTATATCCCTTAAATGTTCTTGCAGTCTTAACTTGAAAGCCCTCTTACTTTCACTAATATAAAACATATTACAGGGTCACTTCATTGCATTCACAATACCTTCTGTTTTACAGAAAAATCTATCATTCCCTTTAAAACTTATTCCATTAATTTTATCAAAAACCCTAACTTTAAACCTGCAACTAATACACATCTCCAATTACAATCCATAGTTATGCCAGCGGGGGTCAGGGTACCATATTTAAGAATGAATAGAGTTTTCTTATACAAACGTTTTTTCTTAAACTTCGTATATTCATCTTGTATATTAACCTTCTCCAAAATTGTACCCTGAAGACTCCCTGGATCCCCATTATGGTACTGTTTAAAATGCATTGCAAGAGGCCTTTCAAGTTTACCATTTTTTCATATCCCTTAAATGTTCTTGCAATCTTAATTTGAAAGCCCTCTTGCTTTCACTAATATAAAACATATTACAGGGGCACTTCATTGCATTCACAATACCTTTTGTTTCACAGCAAAATCTATCATTCACTTTAAAACTTATTCCATTCATTTTATCAAAAACCCTAACTTTAAACCTGCAACTAATACACTTATCTCCAATTGCAATCCACATTTATGCCAGCAGGGGTCAGGGTGCCATATTTAAGAATAGATAAGAGTTTTCTTATACAAAAGTTTTTTCTTAACCTCCGTATAGTCATCTCTTATATTAACCTTCTCCAAAATTGTACCCTGAAGACACCCTGGATCCCCATTGTGGTACTGTTTAAAATGCATTGCAATTATATTGCTTAAATGTTCTTGCCATCTTAACTTGAAAGACCTTTTGTTTCCCCAATATAAAACATATTATAGGATCACTTTAGTGCATACACAATATCTTCTGTTTCTCAGCAAAATCTAATCTATCATTCACTTTAAAACTTATCCCATTAATTTTATCAAAAACCTTCACTATAAACCCACAACTAATACACTTGCCGAAAGCAAATGTTCCTATCTGTGTAGGTTCTCTATGTACTTTATTAGTAGGAATAATAAATCTGCTATCTACAGTCATGTCATTTATACTCATTCCTCTATGGAAGGAGAACATGGGAGTCCTATATAAATCATTAAAAAATTATTTAAACTTAAATAGAAAGCCCCAATAATGCTTTATAATTTTTATAACTTGCTCACTGAGCAAATCACATGTGGTAACTACATATATTTTTTGATTATCACCAGAACTATTTTCATTTACTTCTTTATGTCTAGAATTATTAATTTATTAACTGGCCAATCATTATTTTGTCTTACTCTTTCTAAAGACGCCATTACTAAATCCCTATTATAGCCCTTCCCAATAAACATAGTAGCAGTTTTTTGCAATTTCCTATCTACTTCATTACTATCATTACAAAGCCTTTTGATCCAAAATATTTCTCCATATGGTAATGCTTTGAGTAAATGGGGGGGAGGCAACTACATCCATCCAAAACGTGAGTATCATCTTCTAACTTCCTATGTACCCTGGTTTTAACACCCCCCATTCAATACCCCTTCCAAATGGACATCCAAAAACATATCTTCCTTACTATATTGAAGGCCATCGAATTGCAAACCAAACCTATTATTATGCATATCCTGAATACATTTTTCTACGTTTTCACATCCCCTTTACAGATGAAAATCAAATCATCTGTATAACTAGTATTTTATGACATGTTCCTTTACAAAATTGTATCCATATTGATAGTCCACTTCAAATAGACCCATCATTATATTAGCATACATGGGGGGCAAAAGGTGCCCCCCATGGCTGTTTACTGTAGTTGGTGATACAGTTCTCCATTAAATTCAAAATAATTCTGCTTTAAACTAAAATCAATCAGTTCTTTTAAGTAACAAGCTACCGGACTATTTCCTAAGAAAAATTCTAAGGCCTCAATTCCAAACTTATGTTGTATACTGGTATAGAGACATTTTAACTTCTACTACTAACCAATACATATCCTTCATCCTTTCCAAACCTGACACTTTACTCAAAAAAATCAAACATGTCTTTCACATATGAAGACCTTTTTTTAACTATAGGTAATAGATAACTGTGTAAAAATATTCCAGTTTTATGTAAAAAGTAATTACACGCTGACACTATCGGTCATCCAGGGGGATCATGTATGTATTTATGTATTTTGGGAAGGCAATAAAAAAATGGCCATGTCACATCCATCAATATTAAACTTCCTCTCAATGTCCTGTTTAGAAAAGTAACTCGGTCTGAAGCCCTTACTTAGCAATTCCTAATATTTAACAGAGCTTCCTTATATTGATCCATGTTACTTCTTTCATATAAACCACCATTTCTTAAATTATCATAACACATTTTTAAATACTGCTGAAAATGTGGTACCACTACTTTATCTCTTTGTCCGCAGGCTTAAAAATGAATTCCTCATTATTAATCAAATCTTGAAGGGCCCTCCATTCTAATTTTCTTAAATTATATTCTGTTTTATTTTTATTCCTTATAAAATCACTGAACACTGATTCCACAGCAAAATTAACCGTGGATGAAAATTGTTGAACTCCCCTCATGCAAAAAAAGCCAGAATAAAATTTGTTTTTTACGTCATGCCACTAGTATCCAACAAACAGTATACTTTAATTGCAGCATCACTTTCTAATTCAGATGCACATGAATAAAAACTTTCTTCCATTTTATCTTCCTCATTTATAATTGAGTTAAATGAACTTTCCATAGTATTTATGTTATCATTATTTTTTAAAAAATTGAAAAGATGTAACTTCCTATTTAAACAAATAACATCCGTTTTAACCATATGCAATCTTGGTATCACTGTTTAATAAATTTAAGACTGCAATTAAGAACTGCTGTTTGACTATCTTTAAGCAAATATTCCAGGCATTGACCTTTTTCATTATTAGCAACAACATTTAAATTATTAGCAACAACATTTACAGTCACTAAACCACTCCTATTTAGATCTTTTGTACCTTTGTCGCTGTTGTTGCTGTTGGTGCTGTCCTTCCCTGGAAAATGAATTACAGGTTCGTTGAAATTTCTCCAACATTTCCTTCCATTATCTGTTGTTTGCCATTCTCTCTGATTTATGGGGAGTTGAAGACAGTTTCATAGATGTGATATTTTCTGTGTTACATGCCTAGCCCACTGACATGTTCTATTTATTTTGCAAAAGAGACTAAGATCAACCAAGCATGTGCTCTTCTAAATGTTATACATGATTTTTGAAATTTGCTAATTTGATTTAGTATTGGTTAAAATACAAGTGTGATATAGACTGCTATTTGTGAGACTGCTATAATACTGGGTATATTTAGGAACAGCACTTACCATTTTATACCTCAGTTACTTTGTGGTGACAAAATGGCACATGATTATTACCAGTTGCCTACATTTTAGGTCTGTTTGTTATTTTATCATTAATCTTGTTTCGGACTTCTATCAATGCTGAACTTTTATGAATATCGTGTGTAGTCTGCTTTAACTAACTTAATATTTTTTTCAAATATGAAATATGCATTTGCTATATAGCCCAAGTTAGGGCTGAATTGTTTTTTTTTATGTTCAGGCCACTATCTGGGGTAAGAGAGAGAGATAAAATAAATAAATAATTGATGGATGGTGAAGAAAGATATATATATATATATATATATATATATATATATATATATATATATATATATATATATATATATAGAGGGGGAGAGAGAGAGAGTAGCCTTGCCTGGCACTCCTAAATGCAGAAAAGTATGATTTAAAATTCCATTTGGCATACGTGAAACTTTAAGTGCAGTTTGCTTTATTTGCAGCATTCTAGATCAAGAGAAGCAATACTTTTCCAGCACATCGTAGAGGAAAGACAGTCATCTCTATCAAATGCCTACTGATCATTCAGGCTGAGAAAAGCACAAGGATATTGTTAGTGTCACTTTATTGCAACCATAGTATATTTGCTCCTGAAGACATCATGGGATATGAAATCTCTGTGGAATTTTTGTTTTGTCTCTAAAACAGAAACTTCTTCAGTTTTTCTATCATTGTACTTGTATAACTGATATGGTCAACATCGTGAGTCAGAATATGTAAAATTTATTGCAACAAGTGTTAAAATATGGATGTGCAAGCACTTTAGAGCATATACTCTTTATTATGTATTTTAACATTGGTTCTAGATGATGGTCACTGTTGATGTGACATCCTAACCACATGTGCAAAAAATGTGAAAAAAGGAGATGTGGATAAATTTGTTAACTGGGTAGGCCTACTGAGCACAAGTATCCCTTTTCAGGGGTAACTCAGGAGCATTATCTGGTTAAATGACTTGGTCAGTGTCATGCAGCAGGCAAATAGAGGGAGAATTAATCAAATCCATTGTTAACAGAAAGCAGCAAATTAACAGCTCTGATGCCCCAATCCTGTGCTACACTTCATTATTTAAAAAAAATGAAAAAGGTTGATTATGTCATGTGATTCCAGTTAATAAGACGCATCTAAAAAGAATTATAGACTTTTTCTGCCTGTCAAGCATACAGAAGATTTGATAAAGAACTAGTAATTCAACCTGCATTTTACTGACTGAATCCAGCCTACACTTTCATTGCATTTCTAATAATGTCATACCCAAGGCTGTGCTTTTATTTAATCTATGACAAAATAAATAAATAAATGAACTAAGAAAATAAATATGCAGTTTTAACCGGCTTCATTACTGTGTTTGCACAGTGTAGTCAAAATATGTTTTATATCCTGTGACAGGCTCTTATGTGCCCCTGGTAAATCACTTCTTCACTCTTGCCCATGTAATATCACAAGCATATTAAACAATGTATATATATTTTTAAATACAGTCTGCACAGAAAATAACAGTAATAAAAATGTCTATTCTTCAGATGCTTGAAAGGAGCAGTCTTCTTAACCTATAAGAACTTTTTAACTTGCCCCTCCCCTTTATGGACTATGTAAAAGGGAACTTGATGTTTTTTTAGGGAGGGATAAAACATGTCTTGCTATTTTCACACATATACCCTACCATTTTATTTCTGCTGTAACTAATTGAAATAATGGTGACTACTATATTGGCAATGCTTTTGTTTGCTTAATAAAATTCACCAGTTCCATTTTAAAATCTCTCCTACTTCAGACTTGTGTCTGATCATAAACCATGTCATAGTATTTTAAATCCTAACATAAGACACTAGCAGGACTACAGAGAATTTTTTGTGTGTTGCAAAAGAATGACTTTGAAGAACAGTAATATGTCAGGAAATCTTATCCATCTTGCAGATACTGTTGTTAGAGAATATCTCAAAAATTGTAAACATCAGCCAGATGCACCCTTGGAAGAGTTTTGTAGGTGATACCAAATCTACTAATGACAGCTGAGAAGGTTTAAGAATTGAAAGTTACTGCCAGAGATGACCTAGACCTGTGTGATGTCATCATGAAAGGATGGCTGGCTAAAGCAAATACATCCTTTGCTCAAGCCTTATTTTCCTTTCAGAGATGGATATAAAAACAATGAAACCACAAGAAACTCCCACTTTTGGCTTTTTCTTCAAAACAGAGTCCCAGCTCTGTTCTCATGATTCTTACCCCAAACTTACTGTTATCTTAAAGAGACAGTACTCACATACTAAGCATGTGACATCATGGGAGTATATTCATGTACTGTGGCTGCACATTAAGGGTAAGTTAGCAATGCTGAAAGTTGGCTAATGTTAACATGTTTAAGAGAAATAAAAAAAAAATCATAAATGTCTTTTTAAAATTTTGGAGTATTATTCATCATTTCCATAATTAAAAAAAGAGTGCTTCAGATTTGCATACTCACAGGACCTTTGCCAGACATTTTCAAATTCTATGGCAGCTTCTAGAAAGTAGCCCCATCCTCCTCAAATACAGCCCCCCAACCCCAGTCAGTGCATGCTTCTAATGCTGTTCTTTTTTTCTCCAATGCAAAAATAAATAGAATTAACTAAAATAAAATAAATAAAAAATACATTTAGCAAACCAGGCATTCTGAAAATAATATGTATATATATAGCTATAAATTATGGAAGTTCAGTTCAGATTCTCCCATGATTCTTTGCTCAAAATAAGAGGCATAAGCACTTCAGAGCAAATGTTCTCTCCATTGCACATATGATGTCTGCATGGCTAAACAGGATTAAACATGTACAGTTTTGGTATTAAGATAATTTAAATTGTGGCATACTCTCTACCTGTTATGCAGCATTTTTATTTATTTGTTTATTTCCTTGTTTATTTATTTTTGTTAAGAAAGCTATAAATAATAGGCATTTTAAAAAATACTCAGGATATTTTATGTGCATGAATACATTTGTTGATATCAGCCAGGTTTCACTGTACGTTAGTATACCCAATGAGGAGGAAACAGAGGCAATTTACAGTATGTCCCTGTTAATGTAATTTCGTTAAAATGACTAATTCTATTATAGCAGTCAGAGATAAGGGGGTTTATGAACAGTGTAGTGCAGCCCTTTGGGCAAAAATCAATCTGTAATGGGGAAGGGAGCAGGCAAATTCCAGTGTGGGCTTGAAGGTACCTAAATCCAGATGGTAAATCTGATAGCAGCAAAGGTGGTATGATCATAAATACTTTATATAATGCATGTGGAGATGGACAGTGGTGTGATATTGATGAACAAAGAGCATGGGGGTGGGAGATGCCTCTCAATTTTGGATGTGGAGGAAGTCAGTGGGAAATGGGTTATTTGCCCTTTAGGCATAATTAATGGATGATTCAAATTGCTATGGTTCCAGATTATTAGGTGATTGGCACATGAACCAAATCAATGGTTAGATACGCCTGGATATATGCAACATCATAATTAATCAAGTTTTTAAATAAATTATATGGAAAGGATCTTTGTTTATGTTAAACTGACCTGCTAGAGAACTTTAGTAATAAAACAAATCATGCATGTATACATATAACTGAACAAATAACTAGTGATTGCAAGCAATAAATGTTGTACCTGCCAATAAACTCTGATCAAACTGAATAGCAGTTACAGTGTTTGTTTTCTTGTGGGAAAAGGAGAGGTCAAGAAAAGGTTTTTAGTTAACATTAAAAAAACAAGACAAATGGAAGAGTTAGACTGGTGGTTCATTTGTAAAATCTTTGTCATGTAGCTGGCATATAGTTGAGGTACATTTGGTGCTAACGTAAAAGTAGCAATAGAGAAAAAACAGTCCAGAGCACAATGAATAAGTATTAGTGCCCCCCCCCCCCCCCAGAATAGCAGCTTCAGCTGAATAACCTTTACATTTTGAAACTACCAAAGATGTATGAGAGAAAGTACTTGGTTAAATAACAGACAGGGTAGCACATCAGAACATGAGTCACCATAATAGGATGTTTCCATTTCAGGTTTTTACTTACAAAGATCCAACCTTGGTCACATCAGTTGCAACTCAGGGGTATTGTTCTCAGCATGACAGTACTGACATAGTGTGCATGTACTACTCATCAAGTTCAATGGATTTTCATTAAAGGTAACAGTAATGAAATATGGCTAACATCAGTATGTTTTAATGGACATAAAAATCCCAATTGTCTTTTAAAAAATGTCTCCAGTGTTATCTAAGGCTTCCTTAATGAGAATACAAATACACACACACACACACACACACACACACACACACACACACACACACACACACACACAAAAAAAAACAGGACTTTTGGAATTGTACACCAACGTCCAGAACACAGCCCCCCCCCCTACTTCCACAAGTGTAACCCACTACTGACATGATAAGTATACCAGGTACAGGTGTTTTTTTTTTTTTTAATATGAATTTTAGCACAGTTCACTGGACAAAACAAAAACGTGGATACTGTGCATACAGGGTGTTTGCCTGGTTATGCCCATGAATACTCATGTCCTTGTAATGTAGATTGCATGTGGGTAGCTGCCCTGTTTTTATGAGGGGCAACCAGAATAAGCATGTACAATTATTGCCAAATGACTTACTTTTAAACACCTTATTTTACCACATGCCTATCAGAATGAATCAATAGACCCTTGTCTTCTCCTTGGACTTTAGATGCATTTTGATACTCCTGATGATTAACTGAAACAAAAACAATGAGTAACAAGGTCACACAGACAAAACAATCAGTAAAAACTAAAAGAAAAATGTAGCCAAGCTAGACTTTCCACTGAGTGATTCCTTAAAAATCTCTTGCATTAGAAGTAACATGGGATAAATGCAAATGACACATTAAGGACATTTGGAAGCACAGGGTTGTCAGACCTAGCATTCCACTTATGCTGTGCTAACAAGGCCAACACATACATGTCCACAGCTATTGGGGATTGGATTTATTGGCCTGAGTTTGTCCATAGCTGACTTAAAAAGGAAAAAAAAATCCTGGATATTCAGAACTGCCATATAGCTGAAATACCTTATGTCCTTAAGGTGTCATTTACAATTATCCCATGGTACCTCTAATGCAAGAGGTTTAAGGAATCACACAGCAGAATGTCTAGCTTGGCTAAATTTTTCTTTTAGTTTATACTCCTGAAGCTTGGAAAATAATTGAAAAAAAATGGTTTTCAACCAAATCTCTGACTGCATTTACACCCAGTAACTACTATTCAGCAATCTACATGGCTTCCAAGGAAACCATTTTACCACAACAGCCTTCTGAATTATTAACTTTTGAAAAACATGGATACAGAGAAAAGGCTACTGATGGGAGCTACATTTATAGGCCTAAACAAATTCTTTAACATGATTGACCGCCACCTCCTTCATTTTACCCTGTTAGCCCACAGAATATGCAACAAAGTTTCCCAAAGGGTCAGTAGCTTAGACTCGCACATGACTCTGTCTGTTAATATATAACCCCCACGTCCTAGAAATCTCTCCTCTTCATGGATAGCCCGCAAGACTTGGGTCTATCACCTTTTCTGTCTAGGTTATTCACTTCACTCATACACTCCAATTCTCCATATCATCCTCTATGCAGATAATGTGGTCATAAATAGATTCCATTCTTCTCATAACATTATTAAGAAACAGTTACAACAAGGTCTTCTAATCTTATTAAACTGGTGAAGCTGCTAGAAGGCAGTACTCAACCACAGTAAAACCAAAGACATGGTATTCAACATACATCATATAGTAAAACTACCACCCCTAACCTGATGATCCTGAACCACCACCAAAAGCTCACATGCATGACTTACATCTGTGGTTAAACAAACACTAACTTTCCAGCTGTGCAGTAAAAAACAAAGCAAAAATACATCAAAATCTATTTTGGGCCTGGAAAATTTCCCATTTCCTCTCCCAGTAAAACAGTGAAGCCATTGGGAAAGGGATCACACAGCTTGAGTACAATCTTCCTATTGCAACACTGGCCTCAAAGAAAAAAAACTATCATTTTTACAAATAACATCTAACAAGATATGTCGTTTTATCATATTAGCTCCTAGAAGGAAACCTCACTGCTACATCCTCACAAAAGCCAGCTAGCTCATGGTGCAAGAAAGATATGATCTCCTTTCAGGTTATCAACTCTTCAAATAATAAATCAAAACTCCTTTCCATAAGTTGCAAGCAGAGGAAGACCTGTAGATTGTGCCCTGTTTATGCTTTGTCCCTTCATACCACATTTTCTCAGAAAAAAAAACATCGTAACCACAACTTTCCCATCCTTGGTCCCAAATGTTGGCAAACAATAACCACTTCAATAAGAGTCATCCTTCCTACCTGTCTTCAAAAAAAAAAACTCTCTTATTGTCATAACATAAATCATACATTTCATATGTCAAGTAGGCCTGTATTTGTTGCACCTCACTCCCAGTCTGTCATCAGCAGAGATTTATAATCAGAAATGTTCTTACTTTACTTACAGTCTTTTATATAATGTCTGTTCTGTTCACTTAACTAATACAACCTATCTCATGTTTCCACATAAACTTTATAGTGCATATTCATGCTAGGTAACTTTTTCATTCATTGGGTATAATGCTTAGATACCTTTGTTAGGTATTGGGCATGATTCCAAAAAACTTGCTCACAGTGTAAGTCTTCTGGAATCTGGCCCTTGGTGTAATCCTGTTTATAGATAGACCTTACACCAAAGTAAGTCACTAACACTGAGAGCAAGTCTTTTGGAATCAAGGCAGACTTGTACTAAGAACAACTCTTGGAATCTTGCCACTTGTGTATTATGCTTTCTCTGCATAATCTTGTATGCATTGCAATTTTGGTTTCTTTCTCTGTTCCCCACCTAGGTTGAGTTTGAAACTGGTCGATTTGGGTTCAGCATGCTACCCACCTTAAACAAATTTAAATAAATAAAATAAAACTGTACTGAATGATTGCATGTTAAGAAAAGCATACTTTCAAGCATTAGAAACTGTTTCAAGATATTATTGTAACTTTTATGCATGTGACGCCCCACCACTGGACCAGTAATCAAGGAGCCTCAATCCTCACCACTGGCAACAGTGGGGGACATTCACTGAGAAGATAACAAGTACACACACAGTATTTCCAGAAGCAGCTCTCTGCATCAAGTGCAATTTCCATTAAGAGCACTCAGAGACCACAGTCAGTCCGTGGCTGGTTTTGCACTCTTTCTCCAGATCCCCAATAAGACTCCCCACTGGCATAGCTATAGAGTTGAGATCTCAGCTGAGTGACCAAGCTAAGACCTCCAGCACCCTCTGTCCAAACAGTGCTTCGTGTCCCTGCCCAAGTATCAGACACACTCTTTGAGGTTTGATTTACACACACACACACACACACACACACACACACACACACACACACACACACACACACACACACACACACACACACACACACACACAGGAAAGGCTTGCACAGGTTATTAGCTATGCCCCTTTCTGCTGAGACTGTAAGGTAGTTTCCACTGCCACCAGTCAGCTCCTTATCAGCTACTTTAAGACCCTTAACAAAGGATGTCTAATCTAACTGTGTAATATTAATATTAACACAAATGGTAGTTTGACCAAGAGCAAGGCTATTAGGAGTGGCCCACACAGTGTCACCAAGTAAATATGCAAGTACTCTCAACACATAAATATCTCTACACAAATCAGCCACAATGAAAGATTTAAATATATTTAATAATAGATAATAAAATAACAAGACAATACTAAAAATATATCCACAGTGACATCAGACTTCAAAATCACAGGAAATATTTAAAACTTTGCAGGACAGTCTGAAATAAATAAAGAAAAATATCTAAACTAAGTTTCTTTATATTCCTTATTGAATCTAAATTAATTATACTATAACCTAAGAACTTACTAGTAGAGCAAGACAGATGTGAAGAATGGATCTTCTAGCTGTTGTCAGGTCCAAGACAGAATGTAGAATGCTTTGTGCCACTAAGAGAGTTCTCAAATTAATATCTAAAATATTACTGCTGGGATAGCTTGCAGAATGACATCATTTCTTGTCATCTGACTTTTAGTCCCCATACCCAAAACAACATAATGGCATCTGGTAGCATTTAGCATCTACCTGTAAAAATATACAGACAAGGGCTTCTCCTCAGATTTCTGGCAGATGTGGGAAGTCATAAGACAGTTGCATTCCTTCATGCTTTCAAGACTTGTAATTACTTCACCCTAAATACAATACAGAAAATTTCCTAGTACAGATATTGGGGGGGATTTAATAAAGCCTACATGGCCTTTTTTACCATTTAGGCATTGTGGCATGCTGCTTACATGAAAGTAAGCAGGTTTGCAATTCAGCAAACACAGCTGGGTGAAGCACACACATGCGCCAACAAGTAAGTATATGTGGCATGCAAATCACCTCATAAGCAGGTGAATCTCATGCAAATGACGAGGTAAAGTGATCCAGCAAGCAAACAGGCAGCCCTTCAAACCACATGTCAGTGTCTGGAGTCTACACAGAAAAATCCCATGTACAGAATTTTAGACTGACAACAGGGGCTGTAAAATCATAGGTAGATGGACAGAAATGGCATAGCACATGCAGATATGAGCAAAACTATTCACAGTGTGTCCAAAAATGTAAGGGAAATAAGTTAAAATAATTTTTTTTTTTAATGATCTGTTTATGTTTGCACAGCACACTGCAGTGCGCAAACTTGCTGTTATGAAGAAAAAAAATAGCAGAAAAAACACATTTAATAGTATGTGACAGAAATGTATTATAGGACCCTGCGTGGAGTATCTACAATGGTGGAATGGTGCTGTTGCTAACAAGGTAGGGCATGGAACCGTGTAGTTTCCAGGCTGTGTGCATGGCTCCCTTTGCAGATAAGGTGGGGTTACTGAATAGCACAAATGGGTGTCCACGTCTGGAGAACCCATCCATGTAGGCATAGAACCATGTTGGTGTCCACAGAAGGGATAGCTGACATCAAGAGGGGATGTGTTTGAGGACTTGTAAGCTCATTGGAGCTCAGCTGCACCTGCTTGTGAGGTGCTCTGCTGTGCTCAGCAGGGGGGGGGGGTGTACACTGACTGCTAAGCTTTGTTCAACTTCGGTGCACTTATTTCTGTGTGTTTCAGAGGTGTGCTGCTGTGCTGAGTGTGTCTTTAAAGGGGGTGAGTACACTGACTGCTAAGCTTTGTTTACCTTCACAGTGCTTTTTTCTATGTGTCGGCACGCAGCTGTGCTGAGTGTATCTAAAAGTCAACTAAATATTAATTACTGATGACACCTGTTTCACTTAAACTAGAGCCATTAAATCTTCTTAATGATGTACTTGGCAAGTGAAATGCATCATAGATAGCCAATCACACAGGCAGCACCTACAGTAGAACACTATAAAGTACTCATACACCCTACATTCTGATTTTTCACCCATACTCTGCACCATTTGAATACAGACTTGGGAATTTTAAGTGAAAGAATGCTAGGTGCTGCTGCAGGTCTGCTACATCTGTATGTGCTAGATGCCAAAGTCAATACTGCTGCTGTTACTGCTGGCAATAGGCCTAGGCAGAGAAGGAAGAGTGCTCAGGCCAAGGGTAACCTTCCAGAAGCTACATGAGCTTGAGATTGTAGAGTGCTACAGGGTGGACAGGGACATACTAAATGAACTCACTGAGCTCGGCCGCCCTCAACTCAGAACCAGAGCCAACAGAGGGGAAGCCATCCCAGTGGAAACAAATGTATGTGTAGCCTGTAGGATAATAGCCATAGGTACCTTCTAAAGACCAACTGGGGACATGCTGGGGGTCTCACAGGCATAAGCATCCAAGGTACTCCACCATTTCCTTGATGCCATGCTACCAAATGCCAGTGAGCACATTTAACTTTCCCTCACCCTTGAGGCTAGGGTCAACAATATGTAACACTTCTGCCATGTATCACACTACCCTCAGGTTCCAAGGTGCCATAGATTGCAGTCATGTACAAATAAAGGCACCACCCTTTGAGGAGGGTAGAATCTATGTCAGCCACAAGGAGTACCACTCCATCAAGTGCCAGGTTGTGTGCAATTCCCAGGGCATTATCATGAATGTGTGTGCTGGCAGTCCTGGCAGTTATCATGGCTCCCATATCTGGCACACATTACAGCTGTACCAGATGTTTGCTAGGGGGACATCCTACATGGCTACTTACTGATGGATACTGGCTACGCCTTGGAACCGTGGATGATGACACCCATCAGAAATGCATACACACCCAAGGGAGAATGCTATAATGAGGCACACACACAAACTAGGAACATCTCAGAGCATGTTTCAGGCTGCTGAAGTCATGGTTCCAGTGTCTTGATACATCTGGTGGAGCTCTGCAGTACTCTCCAGCCACATGTTCACATATGTTCACAGTATGTGCCATGCTACACAGTATGATCCTGTGGAAACAGCTGCAGCAGGATCAGCAAAGGGAAGGGATACACAGCCCCCCCACCAGTGTCTAGGTCACCACAACCACACTCACAAGAGGACTTGGTGGAGGAGCCCCCTGATGATGTCTCTGTAGGGAGATGTAGGCATGCTCAGTATGCCCTGGCATTGGCTAATAGACAACGCATAGCACATTCACTGAAAACCTAAGGCCCTAGGTACTAACAATTTACTCCTACTCACATACCAAGTGAGAACTGCTCTCTCAAAGCAAAAAACAGCATCCATGGGACCCTGGTGTAACCCACAGCTAGGACAGCTGTTTAATCATAGTCTATATCTGCAAAGCCATGGAGAGGATCATAATGGACTCATAAATAAGAGAGACATAAATTTTGCAGACTTTGGATCCATCCCAGTTTGGCTTTGTCAAAGGATCATTCTAAACTTGGTTGACTTTTTGACTTTTGACAGAAGCCATTGATGAGGGAAAGGGAATCCATACAGTCTACCTCGATGGTATCATTGAAAAACTCATCAGCTAAATGTTAACCCATACATCACAAGATGGGTTGCAAACTGGCTGAGTGAAGAACCCACAGGGTCAGAGTTGCTGGCCATGTCAGACTCAGAAGCAAAGCCTGTCTGGTGTACCGTACAGGGCTCCAGTCCTGCCTCTTGTTTTGTGGCATCAACACAGGAGGGTTATGGCTGACAAAGTTTGCAGATGACTGCAAACTGAAAGCCCAGTAGAAAAACACATCGACACAGATATCTTCAGAAGGAAGAGGGTCTCACGAAAGGATGCAGTGCCATGGAGCCAGTTAAATTAAAAAAAAATGCAAAAAAATAGTCATATACCAAAGGTGGCAATCCACTGAGTACAGAAGAGTTATCAGGACCTGGGGGGACCAGGTTGATAGTAGTCTGTCATTAATTCACCCCATGTAGAGTAAGTAAGAGAGAAGACCTTCTACATTGCCCTTATATCTCATGATCTCTCTCATCATCTATCAAGGTCATATAGATCATCCTCTCATCAGACTCATCAGACCAATGATTGCCCCAAATGCCCCCATTGAGAATCGTATCTGACCCGCAGCAGAGCAGCTGCGTTCCTCACCAAAAGGATAAAAAAAAAGGAAAAGTCTCAAAAACTATCTGTAACTGCCTGCCGACTAAGAACTTTGATGAATATGCTTCACCTCAAAAATCGAGGGATAGATTCATCACCCAAAGACTCCTATGCTGTGGAATAAAATCCGGTATGTATGGAGCAGCACTTCGCTGGCCTTGTCAAAGATTACCTCAGTGTCACTGCTCAACAGAGGCACAGCAAAATTGCCCTCGGGCAGATAGCCTAGTATGAACCTATGAACCTATACTTATAGTAAACGTGTTGATGCCAGGTAACCCACACAACCTGCACCTATCCATGTATTGGTTGTGTACGGCTTGCATCACACAGAGTCAGCCCTGAAGTACAGGTCTCTCAACTGCTGCATTCACAAGGTAAGTCTCTAAGTTACACACTAATTGTAAGGATTACTATAATATATCATATGTATGACTCTGCTGCTGTTATGCAAGGAAATATAGTGGGCTAATTGGACAGATGGGACTACAGATACCCAGTCAAATAGTATGTGTTTTTAATAGACACTAGGCCTCATGGCTGGAATATTCACTACATCAGTCAAGGGAGATGTTAAACAGTAGGCTCACATGATATTTGGACTACTGTATATCTCAGCAGATCATGTGCTGTTGTTCCCCCACCCCCAACACAGCAGTGTACCCATACAACTGCTTTAACAGAAAATAACCAATGGTATATCAGTGGACCAGACAATTTCAGGTCTGTAACTTTGATATTGCTTACACCATTGTACATCTGTCCCTCATGCAGGATAACAATGTACATATTTATGCTGTTGATTGTGTGATGAATGACTCCTCTCTGTCTGGTGGCCTGACTGGCATAGCAGACTAAGGAAGCTAGCATGGGTGACGGTGTAGATGGTTCTGATCTGGAATTAGTCATATCTTTTGCATGTGAGATAGTACTATGTTGGCATTTTCGCAGACTGTCATACCTCTTACTTCAAGAAATCCAGACAAAGCTAGAAAGACTGGGGGGACAAAGGCCCAAAGATAGGGACAGATTTCAAATATTGTCCCCATAAACCTAGAAAGTCACTGCAAGTAAATGTGTTGCATTATTACATATGTTCTGATGGATATAATGTCAGAAACACAAATGTTTGTCTGTAAGTAGTATAATGTAGTGATGTCAATAATCAATACTTCATTAGAAGACCACAAATGTATGGGGAACAGACCAAACATATGAGGCAAAACCCTGGACATTCTGTGGAAATCAGGACAACTGAGAGGTATGCAGACTTTCAGTCTGATTCTGGTGTAATATTACCAACCATAGTCAAAGATTAAGTACAGCACATAGCTGGGGAATGCTGTGGACAGTTTGAGTGAAGTGCAGTACTGCAGAAACAGGGGAGGATGTTAATGGCTGTAACATACAAAATTCCAGACTGGAGTACAGGTACGTGTGGACTGGAGTTCATAGGTTCATAAGTGTGTGCTAGGCTAATGGCCCTGGAGCCTTTACAAGCCTAGCCCATAGAAGTGACATGGCATTGTGCCACCTGACGTTAGTTCCCAGTGCCTCTGTCGAGTAGAGCCACTGGAGTGATCCCGGGGTGAACTTTCTATTTCCCATCCACTCATCAAGAGTTCTCTTGAAGAGGGACAGTGAGGTGGTCTGCTTCACATGTATAGGAAGTCTATTCTAGAGCATGGACAGTCTCTGGGTTATGAACCTGTCCTTCCAGCATGTTCTGTTGATTGTGGTAATGTGGTTGAGGTCTCTGGAGCGTGTGGTGTGGAGAGATTGGGATTTCTTTACATGTAGCATTTCTAACAGAGCTGGGACAGACATGGCTTTGTAAGTCAAGCAGAGATCACCTCTTAGTAGACGATATGAGACAGAAAATAGCTGGAGTTTTTTGAGTCTGACCATGTAGGACATGTGTTTTAGGCCTAGGATCCTCTTTGTGAGGTACTTTTGTGGCCTTTCCAGCTGTTACAGGTGTCTAGTGAGGTACATGCCAAATGGGGCATTATACTCTATGATTGGTCTAATGAGGGAAGATTAGAGAAAAATGATGACCTCTTTCTTCCTGAATGCAAAACTCTTGGTAATGAGATGTGCCACATAGAAGGACTTTCTGACCACAGTGGCAGTGTGGTGGTCAAAGGAGAGGTTGCTGTCAACCTGTGTCCCCAGGTCTCTTGTAATGCATTCAGTGTTCAGTGGGCTCCCATCAATGTGGTAATTAGTGGGAACTGAGTTTTTCCCAAAGGAGATGATGCATTTTTTGGCATGGTTTCAACAGTAGTCATTGGTCTCAGCGAGGCCTTTCTGTAGGATGTCTGCAATACTTGAGTTAATAATGGCTCTCTGCTTGCAGTTGTCTATGAACTTGGTCAACCAGAGTCCCTCTGTGGTGGCCTGGACTTCTGAGAAGTAGATGCCAAGCAGGAGAGGACCCAGGACTAATCCCTGTGAGACTCCACTCATGACTGGTCGGCAGTCTGACTTGGAGTCTGCTACTTTCACATGGTGGGTTCTATCTGTGAGCCAATTTGCAACCCACCTAACCATATATAATGGTTGATGTTTAGTTTGGTGAGTTTATCAATAATTCCTTAGTGAGGAATGGTATCAAAGGTCTTGGCCAGATTGAGGTAGGCTGTATGAACTGCCTTACCCTCATCAACAGCTCAGGTGACTGACTCAAAGAAATCAACCAGGTTGAGCAGGCATGATCTACCTTTCACAAAACCAAATTGCATGGGATCTAGAGTTTGGAGATTCCCTACATCCTTGTTAATTAGGTCCATGATGATGAGATCCATAGCCTTACATATCAGACTCTTCAGGTGAATGGGGCGATACTTTCCAGGGTCTGTAGTCACTTCTCCTTTATGGAGAGGGATGATTGTAGCAGTGCAGCATTCGGTAGGGAGAAAGCCTGAGGTGAGGCTGTGAGTGAACAGGGTACACAGATGTGGTGCCAGTTCACTTTGTAATTCATGTAGAACAAAGCCAGGCATATTGTCAGGTCCCATGGAAGCTGTATTCTTGGCCTTGGATAATGCAGCTTTAACCTGTGCTGCAGTAATGCTGGGTGCCTGGCATTCTTCCGGTATTGAGATTGGCCCTTTGGGGGGGGGGGTAAAGTTGGCACTGAATCTGTCAGCCAGTTTGTTGGCTATATCTGTTGTCTCAGTATAGGAGGTACCATTGTGCAGTAACTCTGAGCAAATCTGGGTATTACCATTGAGATTCTTGATATAACTATAGAAAGCTCTGTGGTTGTTTTTAGTGTCTGACACAATTCTGCCTTCATAGCTGGCTTTGGAGGTTTTGATGATGGATCTCAACTTTTTGTTGAGGCTAATAAGGGAATTTTTCCAGTTTTGGACGTCACATTTTTCTGCAACAGCTTCTTCCTTCTGTTGTAGAGTTTATTAATGGTAGGGGACCAACAGATTGGCTTCCTTTTTGTGGAGGAGAATGTCTTCGTTCTGTTGGGTATGGCTAGTTCCATGCATTTATGTATGTGGTCGTACAGTGCCTTGGTGTATGATTCGGCAGTCATGCATCTATTTTCCATTGGCATGGGTGCAGTGAAGTTAGCCACCTCTGTTTTTAGGAGTCCAGAGTCAGCTTTGGAGAAGTTTTTCATGGTGGATACATTTGTGGGGGGTGTGGGTGAGATGTGATTAGTTTGTGGTCGAATCTAACCAGGGAGAAATTGACTATTGGTGAGAGCAACAGTTGCCCCTGTTAGTAATAACCTGGTCAAGGATGTTGCTTCCTCTAGTGGGTGTAAGAATGAGCTGGTCCAGGGCATATGAATTTATGAATTCCAGGAAGCACTGGGCCAGTGCATTGGTGCAAGAGTAGTTTTCCCAGTTGATGGAGGGGTAGTTGAAGTCACCTTGTATGAGAGTGTTGGGTTGGATCTTAATGGTTTCCAGGGTGCTTAGGAATGTGGATTGAGAGTCTTGGGCCATGGTTGGGGACCTATAGCAGGCTATGACCTGAATCACCATTTTACCCAATGTTAGTTGTACCTGTAGTATCTCAGATGCGTTATGCTAGGATACTAGTCTGGAGCTGTGCATATCCTTTATGAATATGGAGACACCACCACCTTTGGAGCTTTGGTCCATGTTCTGGGGCCAAAAGGTGTGGATTGAGTTATAGCCTGGTAGTGCAGGGGTGCTTTCTGCTGCTTTAAACCAGGTCTCCATTGCAGCACAAATGTCGATGTTCTCCATTTTGAGGAGTGCTTTGAGTGAGTGCATCTTGATATTTAGACTTCTAGAGTTGAGCAGCATGACCCTCAGATTGCATTTATTTATAGCTGTTACAGTGGTAATTTGGTCTTTGGAACATCATCTAAAAAGGCACTATAGGGGTTGCAAGACCCTTAGCCAGTACCTGGAAACCCAGGGGTGACAGATGCAGGCCATCTCTGATAAAGCATCGAGGTTTGTCAATCATCTCATCCCAAACAGACAGATACTGGATCCCCATAGAATGCCACCAGAAACTTAGCCAATTGTTGACGTCAATCATTTTCAGTTTGTACTGTGGTATCATTCTGGGTGACGGTAGGTTGCTGCTCAGGGCTAGGGTCATACCTGGCTGGGCCACATAATCCGAGAGCTCCACCATGTCTCTTTTTGTTTCCTATTAAGTAACTGAATGCTTAATATAAGGAACACTGTTTAATAGACAGCTAAATGTCGAAACAGCAAAATCCCAAAGACACGGAACAGCGATTTTTTCCCAGGGAAAAAATCACTGGGCCATTTTTGGGACTTTGCTGTTTCCTCCACTGTGATGCAGTCTTGGAGTTGGGATATTTAAGTAGGGGGGGTGGGGGGGCAAAGCCCCGCCACTTTATTTTGTGTTTTTTTTTTTTTTTTTTTTTTATGGTCACCACCAATTTTTTTCCCTTGGAAATAAATCCGTCTTCCGTTTGTTTGGAATTTTGTGTTTTCATTTTTGTTGGGTCGATTGTGCAGCGTTCGCTATTTTAAGTGTTCACTCTTATAACATAGAGCTGTCTCTTTTCATGTAGTCCAGGGAGGTGCATCTCATTCACACCCACATGGACAATGACAGAGTCATACTTGTACTTGTTGTGGAGTGAACTGAGTGCGTGTGTTATGTGTTGGATTTTGACACATTATTAGTAGTGACAGTCCCACTGCGTATGCCCATACACTTAGCTAAAATTAGCACAATCCTGTTCCCCCTTCATCAAAATGACCTGCTATGTATAACTGTCTGTACAGACAGATATACATATACATATCCATCTGTCACTATCTCTCTCTGTCACATGCATAGTATAGCTATCACTATGTAGTGTCAAATAGATACGTACATATATATATATATATATGGATATATCTACATAACACATATACGTATCATACACACACACACACTACAGTTATATATACATCCCTGTTATATACAGAAATATGTGTGTGGATGTCTGCATTGTCCGAAATACCCTAATAATGGTCAGTAAATCTCCACAACCACAAAGCCATACTGTTGCTCAAAGGATCCAAGCTAAGGGTGCAACAGTACAAATTCCACTTACCCACAGATCCCTGTGCCTGCTGGATGTCACCACGTAGACAGACACAGGTGAACAGGTGCTGTAATGTATAATGCTGTCAACGCATGTATGGAAAGGGCAACTTGTCCCTGGCCACAAGTATACTTATGTAACTGCAAGCAGCCACATATGGCCATACTGGTAACTGTACACACTTAGCTAGGATAATTACAGTTATCCCACTGCTAGGATACTAGATGTAGATAACAGTTTGAAGCAATATCACACTGTAGTTTACAGATGCTGGTCAACACAGGCCTAATTTGTAAAATGCACAAGTACTGTGCCTGCAATCACACATACAACAGACTTAATGTGTGGCGTATGCAGTAATTACTGTGATCTATAGTGTATAACACTAGATAGGTAGGGGTTCTAATCTCACTCCAGCCCACTTAGTGCATGAGTGTGTCAGAGTGTGTGTGTGTGTGTGCACATGTGTGCATGTGTGTGTGTGTATCTTCCTGCAAATGAGTTGAGATGCACTTATGGGCTATCCACCTGCAATGGCTATACACATTTTGGCCCTGTAACTTGCTGCTAGCTTCCACACTGCCTTCTTCTACAAGGCCTGATGATGTCAGCCACTTTAAGACTACCAGCTGACAGTGCAACATTAGATGTAAACTTTGGCATATGCAATAAGTACTGTGATCTATAGTGTATAAGACTAGATAGGTAGGCATTCTAATCTCACTCCAGCCCACTTGGTGTGTGTGTATATATCCATATTGCATAACCTTGGTAGCCTAGACATATGTAGGGTTTTGCAGTGTTTTATTTGCAGCGGGTGATGTCACCCCCCCCCAAAGGACTGACCACAAAAAAGTCTGTGTATGTCATCAAGCATAATATGTCCTAAAGTGATAGTACTAGCAGACGAGGTGTGTTTTGTGCACCACATACTGTGATCTGTAGTATGTACCATTACATAGGTAAGTGTGCACACCTACATACAGCCAACCTGCACTACAGATGTGCCTTGGTATGTCCTGCATGCATTGATTGGAAGTGATGCTAGCCTCAATACAGCCATGTGTTTGTGTGAGCCTGTTAGAGCATTTTACAACATGTTATGGAACCATGGGATGTATGGATTGAATACAGAGAGTACTGTGTTCTCACTGGTGAGAAAGATGTGGATGCAGTCACTGTTGTACAACCAGTACTGATAGGTTTGGAACATTCATCCTAGACTGGCACTGGTATACTGAATGTGGCAGTCATAACATCTATCACTGTGTGCAATGGAACCCTTGCCATTTCACTATACAGGCATATCATACAACTGTAGCAACCACACAGGTTCCAGGGTACACTAATACACATTGTAGAGAACATGTCCTATGGAGTCCATGTCAGGAACGTACTTATGTACTCTGTCTCCGAAATGCTATGGAAGGGATGTGTGTGACTCCATACAGGGAGGTGTCAGTTCCCACTGTGTACCTCCCATATATCCATGACAGGACTAACACATGTGTCATCCATTCTACACACTGACAACATCACTGTGATATGCATAGTACATGCTGGTGAGAGTACACCCTACATGAAACAGGCCCCCATGTATGCCATGCACACATCTGCTGTGACACATATCATGTACAGGTAACACAATGGGATGCAAAACACAGCAATCATAACTGTTGCCGGGCAACTGTTGGCACTGGACACAGGATATATCTAGATGCGTTGTCTCCATCAAAACCCTGGTGACACTTATGAAGGGTAGTAGATCTTCTCACAGATTAGGGATGCATGAGTATATTGAATGCCAACATTGTCCTTGTTGTCCTGTTATACAAATATGAACTTATGGAGCCATGCAGTTATAGTGCTGTACCTTGCTGATGACATATATTTGCTGTGCTGACATGCCATCCTGTGCTGCTTTATTTTGGCGGTGTATTCATAGGTTATCCCAACAGACTCCTGTAACAGAAACATAAACAGGCCTGTGACACATCTGTCATTGTGTAACTATACAGCCAGTTCAACAACATACAACATAAGGACCACACAATGTACATATATTTATGTGACTTACACATGACAAACGCCAGCATATGGCATCTCTCATTAACCACTACAAGTAGCATGGTGAATCAACACTGCATTACACAAGTACATGTTAAGTAATGTAGTTACCCTGTGCATCAGACCCGTAGCTTCATTTCTCTGCATCAATATCAAGAATGACAGGGATGTGGCACAGGTATCATCACTTGCACAAGGTGTTGTATGGGGATGCTGGAGGTCTAGACTGTCCCAAATGGTAGACAGCATGTGTGGGAGTTAGGGGGGAGCATGTAAGATGGGCCATAGAGAGGTGCTGTGTATATCTGTATGTGACCTGTATTTGACAGTTGTGTGTGACTGTGTACATGTACACATTCAAGGTCAGTGCTAGTGCTACATGTGTATATGTTGGACAGCTTTGGACCATACATGGTAGAAATGACAATTTACCATCTCTGGCCCCAAACATGGGAACTGGCTCTGCCAAGAGTTGCACTGGCACCTCCATCCCCAAGGTCAGAAGTGGTGCTAGTACCTGATGGTGACTGCTGTCGGATGGGACCATGTTCCCCATGGGACTGCCCAGGACCCCAAGCCCATGGCCTACCATATTGTGGTGTGGACAGCACACTCACCTCTGTACCACTGAATGTACTGCCACTATGGAAGCATGAGTGTGCACAGCAATGTGGACTCTCAGCAGATGGTGTTGCTGACCTATGTCCATGGGTCTGATGCTCAACTCCAACCACATATTCCAGCACAGAAATTGTGTGATCCAGGACAGACAGTGTCTCATTCCACTGTCTGTCCACTGTATCAATGAACTGATCCAGGATGAACCCAATGCAGTGGAGGCTTTCACAGATGTCAGACTGTGCAGCATCCATAACCCTACGCATACACCAGTGTTCCAGTCAGAACATGCCTGTGCCTCCATGACAGCCCAAAACATGTGCCAGAAGACCTGTGATGTGACACCTGCAACAGGTGGTGAACAGACAGCAGGCCTCATACAAGCACCCCTGTAAATCTGCTTGTGTGGGACCTTGCCAGCTGTCTGGCTATGGCCACTGTCTACACTCACTGGAGCCATAGTTGGCATACTTACCTGTTCAATGTCTCCACCCTCTGAATGTCCAATATCTGTGGCCTCTGGGGATGGGGTATGTGTAGGCATACAGACTGTGTGCGGTGACAATAGGGGTAGAAGAGAGATATCTACCTCTGGGACAGATTCAGCCCCTGACACCTCCACCTGTGCCTCACTGTGGCCACCATCATCATCAGTGTCCCAGGAGACACTGACATCAGTTTGTGTGGGTGACAAAATCCAAATGACACAGTTACCTGCAATAAGAATAAAAAAGCATTACATTAATACCTGTACTGTTTGTGTACAAAAAGCATCTAAGACATATAACAACAAAGACCCACAACTGTATTAGTGGTCAAACAACTTCCTTCTCTGCCTTTGCCCTCAAAGCACTACCTAATAACACAATTCAAATTCACCTCAGGGCCTTTATAACCACCAGTTGAAGTATATCAAGTCAAACATGTCCAGTAATATTTACCTTTTACTTACTCAGTACGACAGTATAATTGACAAAACAACACATAAAACTCAGCACAACTCTCTTCACAATTATATGGAAATACACATTTCACTGCCTAATGTATTTGCCTTCAATCTGTTGTATTTTAAAAGGCATTTTAGATTCCTTGCCTCATTTAAACCAGGAGCCTTATCTGCTCTTAACTGTATCTGCTAGTGTGTTTCTGTTTGTTGAACTACACTCCTGTGACTAACCCTTCTTGAAGCCTTTGGTACCTCTTCCAGACTGGCATTTAAAAACATGCTACACTATTCATGCACATAATTACATGTACATAGGGCATTATTTAGGCCCTTAACCGTACTAGACTATAATTGTTCCTTAACAAAACAAGTGTCATACTTTCTAAGAGCAGGACCACAGCCTTGGGCAATACCTAATAGACATGTGAAAAGTTGAGGGTGGGGTAATGTCAGTACCACTGCATGTTGCAACACAACAAGGTAATATGTCCATATATCTCACATTTACAGTAGCTACTGTGTTACTTGTTGTATCAGTCCCAATCTGCATATGAGTATATACCTGAGGTTACACTCCCCCAAAGAACAAAGACCTGACCCCCATATAAAAGTATCTACAGCCTGACACACTGCTACAGAATAACAGTACTGATCATAGTAAGTTTACCCGCATCCTCCTCAGCTGTCAAAGCTGTGACACCCGCCTCCATAATGTACAGTGTGATGTATGCCTAGGAGCTGTCACATGTGGCTAGGTATGTCAGGAATTTCTCAGTGGCTGAAAGTTGTTGTTCCTATGCAGGCTCTCCACTGGTGACAGCACAATCCCTGGCTATATCCCCTGCTTGTCAGCATGCAAAATTAATCATATCGGTTGCTCGGTGTAGAATCTTCTCATCTCTTCTGCCCTGCTGGCCTATGGCATTATCATCACAGACAAGGTCTGACCACAGTTCATCCTGCTGTTTCCTATTATGTCTCCCCCTGGATAACAGGACGTTCTTATGATGCCTTATTCCTTGTAAGATTATCTTATTCTCTGCATCTGAGAAGGGAGAGTGTTGTCTGTGGTACATTATTCCTGAAAAACAACACAAGGGAACGCATTACAGGATCAGATACATGGACGTCCACTATGTACAGATACAGCAAGGGCAAAATGGCTGGCACTATCCACTGCTTGTTCATGCATGGCATAACCCACAGTGTGACAACATAGTACGTGTGTTGATACAACCAAGATAGTACCATTACCAAAGTATTTCCCTGTGTGCCATGACACCTTCTGCTATATGATCATACACCCAATACTCCAGTGCACTTTGGTGTGTCCCCTAAAGCCAACCACACAATATGTTATAGAAGCAGTGCCAGACAAATAGCAGTCTGCTATAACAACTACTATATAGGGACAGTCCGACAAGATGTGTGTGCTACACTGACAAAAGACAATGCCATCGTAATGTATTGTGCGTCCTCCATAGGTGTAAGTCAGCAGGGTATCACTGACATGTCATTACCACAGGTCTATGACCGGCTTACTGTTGTAATCCCTATTCCCCATACCTCTATCCTCACAGCTGAACACTGTTATACACAAAAAACAATTACATGCCTGCTAGAGTGCAGTACTCTTCCATTGAGCTGTGTGTCTGGTAAAGTTTCACAAAGGCGTGCTCTGCATGAGTAAGGTCTCATACAGAATGGTCCCCATAGCCAGCTGCCTGCCTTTAAAACTTGCTCCCCATCAGCAGGTGATTGCCTCTAAACCAGTCTGTAGTTCTGAAATGCTAACTGCAGTCAAAGCAGCTGAATGACATGCAACCACTGTGCAATATATAAGGCCTTCATGTAGACCTGGACCCCTTTCTTAGTTGTTGAGATAGACACTACTGGGGTGAGGACACTACATCATCACACAGGGGCTGGTCTATAGCAGAAACCTTTACATAGAGCTGTGTGTACCACAGACTGCAGCTGCTGCTGCTGCGGGTAGTAGACATAGGCAGAGAGTGTGAACACTTTGGAGGAAAACAAGCTGTAAGTATATCTGTGTCAGCTACGTCAGTCTTGTTGTAGAGGCATTGCCAGGGTGAGGGTACCCTTTACACTCCAGTTAAGGTATCTGGTCAAGGAATGGATGTTAAGTAACTGTGTCAATAACAGAGTACTAGCCGACATATAGTACTGCTATACTGATATATGAAGTATGTCCTTACCTGCAGGCCTGTGACTTTATGCACTGAAAAGCAGTTATTTAAGTTGCAATGCTTTGTGTGGATAAAGAGTGTATTAGTGATCCATTAATTCCTGTCTTCACAATGTAATTGAAATGCAGCACAGCACTGGATTTGAACCTAGGACTATATGTGGCAAAGTGTACTGTATGCAAGTCATTTAACAGACTGAACTATTGCTACAGCAGATGTATTTGCAAGATATATGTGCACACATACAGGCTGTGACAAACATTTTCCACGTCCATCAGTATGTGCATGGCTTTATATGGATGCATTTGTCCACCAAAGTCCCTGTTTAACATGTAATTTGCCATGAATGCCTTAGCAGGTGACTTTCTACATGTTGCTGATAAAAGGGCACATTTACCTCCTATCACAGTTACATGTGTTTGGCTGTCTAGTGGTTTACCATTGCACCAGAATCCAAGGTACACTCCTGTTTTTTCCATTACTGTTTATTCCAGTTTGGGCAGTGTGGTGCAGTGGGCAGCTCCACTGAAACATGCCTAATGACTGCAATTGGCAATTACTATGTTTTGTTTAAACCACCTGTTTTAATTAAGAGTTGCGTGGAGTGGCGGGTTAATGAAGTGTGCTGCAGGTGTGATGGGCTTGAGTTTGAAACATGGCAGCGGTGTTTATTTTGTACATGACTTACAATGTTAAAAACACATATACTCATTATAGCTCTATTTAGCTGAACTAAGTGAAGTTAAGCATTGTGGTGCACTGCGTAGCTCTGCACAAAAATATAAAGAATAGAAAAAAGGGGTGATAGTAAAGTGGTGAAATGGGGGCAAGCAGGGGGAAACCATATTGAGAGGCAGGGAGGGATGTGCAGGAAGGGAGTAGGAAAGAACCATAGCTATCCACTTATTGTACAGCAACAACTGTGCACTTTGACAGATTTGTAAATGAATTTGGATTCTCAAACCCCAGAGAGAAGGATGAGGACAACATAACTGCATTGTAAAGCCAAGTGGCATGAATTACATGTGTCCAGTAGACACATGTGTGAAATGGAGAGCTATGTATGGGATCATATTTTTTTGGGGGGACAGGTGCTCATTTTTTTTTAAGGTGAGAGTAGAATGTTGGGGAAAGGACATAGGTACATATGGAGGAAGTAAGTTAAGTAGGTGAGCATGCATTTACAAACAGACAAGACAGACAAGACAGCAGACAGGGGTGGTGTGTGACACATGAAAGGGGTGAACACCTATGACAGGGAGAGTGTTGTGGAATCTGAGTCCCATGTGCCTCCAGACGGCAGCAGTGTGACTCATGTCCCCTCCCATGGGACCATCGGCACTCCTCCTTCACTGCCCCAAGGGTGGCTGTGCTGGAGGCTGGGCACCAGTGTGATGCTGCCCCACCAGGTTGGCCAGCATGCTCTCAATCCAGTGCAGGCATTGTTCTTAGCCACAGTGAACTATCCTGTGCACCAAGACTGGTAGCTCATTACAGATGACCACTATCCCTCTGCCACTGCTCTAGAGGGGGAATGGGCCCTGTCCCTTGGGGCGATACCCGATGTTGCAGATAGTGCAGGGGTAGCAGATGGAGCACCAACACAGCATTGGATATACCATGGAACACAAGTGAAGTGGGACAATGGTGATGTTGCAAAGAACTGGATGTCTCTCCAAAATTAATGAAAAGACAAGATGAAAGCTGGTCAGGGTGGCTGCCAAGAGACCTGCAGCAACACTGAAGGAGCTGCAGGAATTTCTGGCAAGTACTAGTTGTGTACTACGTGACAACAATCTCCCATATTCTCCATATGTCTGAACTGTGGGGTAGGGTTGCAAGATGGAAACCTTTTCTTACACAGAAAAACATTCGGGCCCAGCTAAAATTTGCAAAACAATACATCAAGTCTCCCAAAAGCATATAAAATAAAAAAACGTACAATATGCTGGTTGCATAAGTGTGCACACCCTTAAACTAATACTTTGTTGTGCGTGCATACCCTTAAACTAATACTTTATTGAAGCACTTTTTGATTTAATCACAGCATTCAATCTTCTTGGGTAGGAGTCTATCAGCATGGCATATCTTGACTTGGCAATATTTGCCCACTCTTCCTTGCAAAAGCACTCCAAATCTGTCAGATTACGTGGGCATCTCTTGTGCACAGCCCTCTTCAGGTCAACCCACAGATTTTCTATTGGATTTAGGTCTGGGCTCAGGCTGGGCCATTCAAAAACTTTAATTTATTCTGGTGAGCCATTCTTTTGTTGATTTGGATGTATGCTTGGGGTCATTGTCATGTTGAAAGGTGAAATTCCTCTTCATCTTCAGCTTTCTAGTAGATGCCTGAAGGTTTTGGGCCAAAAGTGACTGGTATTTGGAACTGTTCATAATTCCCTCCACCTTGACTAAATCCCCAGTTCCAACTGAAGAAAAGCAACCCCAAAGCATGATACTGTCACAACCATGCTCCACCATAGGCATGATGTTCTTTTGGTGATGCAAAGTGTTGTTTTTGTGCCAAACGTACCTTTTGGAATTGTGGCCAGAAAGTTCAACCTTGGTCTCATCAGACCATAACACATTTTCCCACATGCTTTTGGGAGACAATGTATTGTTTTGCAAATTTTAGCCGGGCCTGGATGTTTTTCTACGTAAGAAAAGGCTTCCTCTTGCAACCCTACTCCATAGTCCAGACCTATGGAGAATACAGGAGATTGTTGTCACATGTAGTACACAACCAGTACTTGCCAGACATTCCTGCATCTCCTTCAGTGTTGCTGTAGGTCTCTTGGCAGCCTCCCTGACCAGTCTTTGTCTCGTGTTTTCATCAATTTTGGAAGGACATCCAGTTCTTTGCAACATCACTGTTGTCCCATATTTTCTCCACTTTTTGATGACTGTCTTCACTGTGTTCCATGTTATATCCAATGCTGTGGAAATGTTTTTGTACCCTTCTCCTGACTGATGTCTTTCCACAATGAGATCCCTTTGATGCTTTGTAAGCTCTCTGTGAGCCATGGCTTTTGCTGTAGCAGGCAACTGAGTAAATGTCAGGAAAATCCTACTAGGACAGCTGAACTTCATTTAGGGTTAATCAGAGTCTCTTTAATTGATGGCAGGTGTGTACCCAAGAAGACTGAATGCTATAATTAAATCAAAAGGTGCTTCACCAAAGTATTATTTTTAAGGGTGTACACACATATGCAACCAGCTAGTAGTACATTTTTTTATTTTTTATATTTTTCCCCTAACAGATTTGTTTGTTTTTCAATTTGTCAGGTTATAGGTCACATTAAAGGTAGAAAAGTTTTGAAATGATTTATCGTGGTCTCATTTTTTATATCACAAAAAACTGGCATTTTAACAGGGGTGTGTACACTTTTTATATGCACTGTAGGCTGATGATCTGAAATACCTGAAAGATGGGGTTGCACATTTGCTCAGTTACTCTGTTGTACCTACGCCTGGTAAAAGCTGATTGCCGTAGTGAGTCATTTCCAGGGCAGCAAGTACATTTAAGTCTATATTTGTTATGCAGACTAAGGCTGATTGGTCAATTTCAATCTGATTTTTGTATGTATGCAAAGTTTAGGATAGTAGAAAACATTGCCAAGCACTGAGTGCTAAACTAAGTAAAAGGTTGCTTTATTCCAATGAATTGGTTTAAATCAGTTTGCTCTTGTTTGCTGCTGTTATATTTAAGTGTGCATCTATTTTCCTATGTTAAGTCGACCTAAACAGAGTTTAAATATCTTTAGCATAGTCTGGTTACAGGTTTTGCTGTATCCAGATCTGTTTGTGTGATTCCTGTGTTTCCTGCTACTCCATTTTGTGTTGGCTGGGGCCTGCCTGCACTTAGTGGGAGTAAGTGAACTGTTTAGAACTGGTCTGGAATAAGGTGTTTAGCTAAGAGCTCAGGGAGAAGTGTTGATTGGTTATTTCCAGTGTTTCTATTTTACTTTCATTTTTGTGGTATTTAAACCCTGCCTTTGTGCGGGTTTGTGCTTGTTTGCACATTGTAAATAGCCATTGCACTGTTTTAAACATTTGCAAGGTATCTCAGCTACATTTTCTCCTTTACCAGCACTCCTGTGTAAGAGTGGTCTTCCCTTGCAGCTACTGTATTGATTTTATCCAGCCCTACTCACACCTATAGGTACTACAATCCCTGACATCTCTTCCACAGATTCTGACAACCATGGATGGACAATTATCTATTATTTCTACTGATGCTATTCTGATTGAAATGGGCATCCTGAGACAGTGTAGCAACTGCCTCATGTTCACGGACAGCCCTCTACTACTACCACCTAGGACCACAATATGAGAGAGATGCAGTTACATTGAGAACCTAGAATCCTTGCTGTCTCAATCACAAACCAGTACATCTGGCACTGAGAAGGTTGTCTGTGCAAACACTACAAACACCACACCTCTAACACCACCCACACCTGTACAACACACTCCTATTTAAAGGTCATGCTGCTAAACAATAGGAGTCTTAGCATGAAAATGAACCCATGGCAAGCATTCCTCAACCTAGAGGATGCTGACATTTGTGAAGGTACTGAAACCTGGTTCATAGTTGTGGAGACCACCCCAGTCTTACCAGGTCATCATCCTACCATACTTTTAGACCCCAAATAGAGGGCTACAAAGTCAAAGGAGGTGGAGTTTCAGTATTTATCAAAGACATACACACCTCCAGGCTGGCCAAACAGTATGATGCACAGGAGACACTCCAAGTGCAGTTAACTGTTGACAAAACACCTATTCAACTTATAGCTAGCTACAGACCCCCAACCAAGACTCAGGACACCCACTCCACCTATCTGGACTTACTTGAATCCATCAAGATTCAACCCTCTACCCCGATCCTGGGTGACTTTATCTACCCAAACATAGAGTGGAAGACCTATTCTAGCCCAAGCATGAATGCCCAGAGATTCCTCAGTTTCGTCAGTGCCAGTGTATTGGATCAGCTGGTCAGCAGCCCTGTGAGAGGTGAAAATATCCTGGACCTGGTACTAACCAACATGAATAGCCTATGTAGTACCCCTACAGTGTCATCTACCTTGGTAAGATCCGACCATAAAGTGATCACTTTCAAAGTCACCATCTCCCCTGCCCCTGCCCTCCCCCCCCAGCCCGTCAGGCTCAAACAAAAAAACTTTTCCAATGCTGACTACAATCTCCTGAGTGCAGTTATAAGCAGCTTCATAGCCACCATCCCTTCAGTTGGAACTAACAGTAATGTCCAAGCCTACACCAAAAAAACTACCTATATAGCTGCATGGGCTCAGAAGTACCTGACAGGACCATTTCATCTTCCTCCAGGAAGAATAAACCTGTCTGATGGACAGCAGCACTAAATCAACTCTATAATAAAAGGAAAAAATTGCTGTCCAAGACCAAGAAGGAGTGGGTGCAAAGTTAGAAGCAATCTCTCCTTTGCCTGAACAAGCAAATAATGTCACTGGTGAAATCCTCTAAGACTAACTTTGAGTCAAGATTGGCCACATTCTTTAAGGGCAATCACAAGGCCTTCTTCACATACGTCCACAATCTCAAAGGTAACACCCAAATCTGCTCTGAACTGGTGGTCAAGAACACCACATACACAAATGCCATATAAATAGTCAACCTGCTGGCAGACAGATTCAGTGAAAACTTCACCCCCCCTGTCCCCCCATCAGTAAACCAGGACATCCCCAGCACCTGCCCCCCATCACCAGGGAGCAGGTTTTTAATGCCATCTCAAAACAAAGTATACAGCCTCCATGGGACCTGACAACATCCCTGGCTGCATCCTGCTTGAACTCAGGCATCAGCACTCAGCATCATTAGGCACCCTATTCAGCCAAAGCATGAGCACCAGCTTTGTCCAAGCTGAATGGAGTACAGCCACTGTCACCTTTCTACACAATGGTGGAGCAACCACTGACCCAGGCAATTATAGGCCCATCAACCTAACTAGCCTGATCTGCAAGGCTATAGAATGCATTATTATGGACCTTATAAACAAGGGCATTGGCAACCTCCAAACGCTTGACCCTATATGGTTTGGTTTTGTCAAAGGGAGATCATGCCTGTTAAACTTGGTCAACATCTTCGAAACAGTCACCAAAGCCATGAACGAAGGGAAGACGGTGCATACCAGCTTCTTTGACCTAGCCAAAGCTTTCAACATTATTCCTCACCTGGGCATAATAGATAAACTTTCCTAGTTAGGCATCAACCTGTATGTTACCAGATGGGTAGTTATCTGACTCATTGATAGAACCCACTCAGTAAAAATAGGGGAAGCCACCCCTAGTAGTACAATCATAATGAGAGGCATACCTCAAGGATCAATCTTAGGGCTTCTACTGTTTGGGATGTACTTTTCTGAGGTTCAACCCAAAAACAGTAGTCTATGGCTGACCAAGTTTGCAGATGACTGCAAGCTGGGTGCTGCCTTAAATTCCCCTAGTGATGTGAATATCCTGCTAGAGGGCCTTACCCAATCTAATGACTGGTGTCAGAAGCATGGCCCCAAACTGAATGCCAAGAAATGCATCATTATCCCCTTTGGGGAAAAATGGCATCCCTACTAATTATCAAATTAATAACAACATACTAAGCATGCAATCAGTCATGAGGGACTTGGGCACCCAGGTTGATAGCAACCTGACTTTTGATACCACATTGCCACTGTTGTTTTGAAGGCTTTCTACATGGACCACCTCATAAATAAGGGTATTTCATCCAGGGACAAGGAGGTCATAATATCCCTGTACGTCTCCCTTATCAGACCCATTATTGAGTGCAGTGTCCCCTTCGGCATGTACTTTGCCAAGCACATGCAAGAGCTAGAGAGACCACAGAGGTTCCTGACCAGGAAAATCCAGACTCTCAAACACCTATCCTGTATAGATAGGCTAAAAGCCCTGTCCAGCTACTCAGTCTCATACAGACTGCTCAGAGGTGACCTGTGTGTGGCATACAAGGCCATCACAGACCCAGCCGTAATGGAGTTGCTGCATATCCGTAAGTCAAACTCCACTCATGCAACCCGCATGCAAGACCTCAACCAGTTCTGTGACATTAATAGAACCTGTTGGCAGGATAGATTTGTGTCCCAGTGACTCCCCCATTTGTGGAATAGACTCCCCTTCCATGTCAAGCAGAGTATCTCACTAACCCTCTTTAAGAGGAACCTGTATGACTGGATGGGAAACCGATAATACACCCCTTGGATCCCACCTGTGTCCCTGCTGGGCAGGGGAAATTGGTGCTGACTTTGTGGGAATGTGGGCAAAATTCTTGGGTACGCTTATAAGGGTCTCAGGGCCAACAGCCTAGTATTGTCCTATGATCCTATGATACTATGATTCTAATTAAGCTGCTTAAAGCTGGTCCTCGTGACAAGGGCTTGCAAGTGAACAGTTTATCAGTTATACTTCATACAAAAAAATTCAGAAGTGAATCCAAGCACCTCTGCTTTATACATCAATCCTTCAAACCCTTCCAAACCAATAAACAACATCATTTTGAAAGTATGTTAGTCACTAAAAAGCTATTGTGTTTAAATAAATACCATTTAATGATTCATTAAGCACTGTTTGTATGAGATGTTTAATAAAATGCAGACTGTCATCTTTTAAAGGAGACATAGTATATAAACTTGCATTAAACGAATGACAGTCATGTGTGATCAAGGTTTAACTTGTAGAAGTGTGAGTGTTACTTTAATTATTTGATATCATTGTATTAGTAACTTTTGTATATGTAAAATCTGTATTTTTATACTTTGTTTATAATATAGCATGTCTTTCTTGGATGCTATTGCATGTCAAGTATACTATTAGTAGCATACTCCTGGACCATCTTAAGAACCCAGAATGTAACTTAACATGCCTCTTTAGTGTTATTTGTTACACCTTGTATTATATTTAATAATACATTACTCAACTATGCCTAGATATCAGAAAGTGTGTCACCTAACATAAGTTTAATCATAATAACAATTAACTTTTAATAGGAAGAATAGTTTAACCTCTTATATTCAAAGTGAAAAATAAGTAGCTTTAATTTCATATATAGCTAAAAGAATCAAACTCTAACATTTTAGAAAGGGAACTGATAAGCATTCGGAGTAGGGAAATAAATAAGTAAATGATTTACCTTCTAAAAAGTAGTATGTAGCACCTGTTCATAAGTGTTCAAGAAGTTATTTAAATTAATAAGAATTCATAACTGTGATGATGTGAGGTAGTGCCAGCTGTGCCAGGGGTAGTAGGGCAGTGCATGTGTAACATATGCCAGCACAGCTAGCTGGAGTTTTATAAAGAATTATATGCCATTTGAATATAAAACTGATTTGTACAGATGCTTGTGCTAAAAATGTATTTGTAAATCTGCATGTGTTAAAAATGTATTAACAGTGGGCCCTGCTGTACAGAAAAGAAATATACATGTATGCTAGAATGTATTGTTGTAACTGATGAAATATATATATATATATATTAACAGATGATACTGGAAGGGAAGGGGTTAAGCTCAGCCCATCTAAACTTATAAAATATAGCTGGAAATTAAATGACTTGGTTTAGGCATGAAAATGTTATCTCACAGGTCTGAAGCAGCCAGAGGCCCAATGTCTGTGAAAAGCCTAAGCTTAGATCCTGCTCTGTTATCCTTAGTGGTGAACTGATTACTACCTGAGGTGCCAGAGAATAGCTTGTTAGCTTCTGCAGGAAGGGTGGAAGTGTTGGAATTGTTTTACAATTTCCAGATTCTGTAATAAATCATAGCGAAGGTTCTATGTATGTATTGTGATACATCAGTGCCAGAACCTGTCTCGGTTTTTAGTGAGAGGGTAGTGTGGGAAACACAGAGTCAGGGGACCAGATGTGATGTCATTCTGTAGCCAGCACTGAAATTGTATTTGAATACAAGTGAGAAATGCACTCTGTTTTTGGACCTGACAAAACACTCATCCCCATTCATCTTGCCTTGCTTTAGTAAGTAACTAGGTAACAGTAATTATCCAATCATTTAGGAAAATATGTTGAGATTAGCTAAATGCTGTTTTTTTTCTGTATCTGTCTGAGTCTTTCCATCTGTGTTGTTTTTATATTTCCTATGAATGAAACTTTGGTGTTTATTGTAAATGGATATTCAGTATTTTCATGTTTTTATTTACTATTTATTATTAAATATATCTTAACCTTTCATTGTGGCTGGTCTTTTATAAAATATTTAACCTTTGAGAGTACTTGCATTTATTTACTGGCACTGTGGCTTCACATTCCTGAACGTCTTGCTGCTTGGTTAAACGCTACCGTTTGTATAAGTGTTAATTTTAATAAGTGTAATTGGGTTCCCTGGTAAGAGCCTTATTATAGCTGGCTTCAGATGTTTTGGTGGCAGCAGATCTACCTTATAGTCTGGGTGGAGGTGGCAGAGTGAGTATGATGTGCCAGCATTTCTCAGGTGTGTGTGTGTGTGTGTGTGTGTGTGTGTGTGTGTGTGTGTGTGTGTGTGTGTGTGTAAAATCAAATTTCAAAGAGAGTGGGTGTGACAGCTACTTTGAACAGGGACACTGTGAGCACTGATTTCATGTATAGAGAGGGAGGTGGATGACTTGGCTTGGAACAGCCGGCTAAGGACTCAGCTCTATAGTGGTCAGTGGAGAGTCTTATCTGGACCCTGGAGAGAAACTGGAGTGTGCATTCTCTGTATGCTCTTAAGGGAAATTGTGCTTGGTACAGAGAGCTGCATCTAAAAATATTGTGTCTATTTTTCTCACAGTGAACATTCCCCACTGGTGTCAATAGTGAAGACTGAGACTCCTTGATCACTGGCCCAGAGGAGGGATGTCACAATAACCATAAAATACATGGATTTTCATGTGTCCTTTATTTTTTTACTGTTTTTGTCTTTTATTAACCAGCCATCTCTTGTTGCATTTCTCTTCAAAGAAGGTGATAGATTCTAGTCCATTTCTTCTGTTTTTTTCTAGGACTTTGTTTTTCTGTATAAAGTCCTTTGCATCTTCCAAGGTGTTAAAATTTTCTTTCCTTTTGAAATATGAATCCTTATTTTGGTGGAAACAAGATTTGTGCTTTAATATTGTTGTTCTTTAAGCTTTTATCAAGTGGCCCACATGCTTTTCTCTTGGACATCACTAATGTGGAATAGTCATTGTCAAATCTTATAGTATTTCCTTTAATTTTAACTGGATAATTAGTTTATGCAGCTTTTAAGACTAAATCCTTATCATGACTTGAGAAAAATCTTACAATCACTGACCTTGGTGAAGGTGTTTTTTTTTTTTTTTAATGAGTTTGAAAGTGATCTATGTGTCCTATTGATGAAAAAGGAAAAGGCTTCAGGCAGGTTCAAAGTTTTAGGCAGCCGGGTATTAAGGAACTGAAACATACTGTCTCCCTCTTCTTTTTCAGGAATCCCATAAATCTTGATATTATTCCTTCTGGATCTGTTCTCTGATTCTTCTATTTTATCCCAGAATAAGTTGTTTTGTTTCAGAAGAAATTCAGTGTTGTTCTCATTTTCAAGTAATCTTCCATCAAAATCAGACATTGCCTCTTCTATAGTCAAGATTTGTGATGATTGTTGTTTAAGAGATTCCCTCAGCACTTCTACTTGTTTTTACATTCATCTTTAAAATTGTTCATTTTGCTTTCTAATTTATCTGTCTATACAGACAACTTACTGATGTTACTTAGTATAGCCTGTATGTCTTTTTTCGTAGTACTGTCCTGTACACTGGGCTTAGAGTGGCTCATTCTGAGACAATTAGTTCTTTCTAGTCTTCTTGACAGAAAAAAACAGTTGAAAGAGTTTCAGATTTATTAATTTTTTTGTGGTAAATTTTTCAGCAGATGTTCAGCTACAAATCCATCAAGTTTTGAAATGTTCTATTTTAGTTTTTTTTCATAAAAATCCTGTCAGAGATGTTAAAATGAAGCAGAGCTAAAAATCAGTGCTGTTAATAGCTCACTGACTTGGCCATGCCCCACCCCCCACCACTTGTTAGTGGTCATTTCATCCTCTTTTCAGTAAAACGTGGTAAGCTGCTGGTATAATAGCTACGTATATATCTTTCATGTTCCATATTGAACAGTCTTGTCTACACAGGCTGGCAAGCATTGGCTGGACATGTGTTACATAACAAATGTACATCATACCTCTCAATCTCTTAGCACAAGACATTTGGGAAAAGCCTAAAATAATGGGAGGAAAAAAGAATCATAAATAGAGACAAATTTTAAATATTGGTCATATCAATTTAAAAAGTTGGTAGAATAGCAGTTTTTTTTGTTAGCATGCTTTTTCTGAAGCATATCAAGTCTGAAACTCAAATATGTGCCTTTACCAAGTGACTTCAACACTCCGTGATTTGGCAGAAAACCACAAATTGTATGAAAAATAGACCAGAAATATGAGGCAAAAATCTGGACAGCCTGTGAAAATCTGGGCAGTTGGGAAATATGATGTACTTGTAAATTACCTCTCCCCCCATGTATTTGTCCTGCACTGGCAGAATCTTATGAGAAAAGTCAAGTCACAAAGAGTTAAGTTGTGTGACAGTATAATGTTTGTATAGTTTCTAGCAATATGTAGGAGTGACCAACATTGTCTAGGAGTAGTAAAGCAAATGGTGGAATTGAAGAGTGATGTAAAAAAAGCAGAAATGTAGTTTCAGGAAGTAAGCAAGTTAGCTGTGTGTTGACAAATGTGTTCTAGAGCAAGCAAACTAGAAAGCTAATGTAGGTGGACAGTACAACATGAACATTTTGGACAGCCAAAGGAAAGCATTGAAGAAGTCACAACACACTGAAGAAATATATCCAAGTGGTTGAAATGACAATGCTATTACAACCACTCTTCACACAGTAATCATGATCTGTGATCTGAGCTGTTAAGAATGTTTGCCCTAGACAGTTTAGTCATTTGCTTTCTTTCACTGCAGTGTGAGTCTTCCTTGTTCTGCCATGCTTCTTTGTTTCAGCACCATGCTTGGTCTGTTGATTATTATTTATTGAAGCTTGTGGCAGGTGCTTGAGTTATATTCTTTTTCTTATTGATTGGTTTGTGGACAACAGCAGAAATCACAGTAGCTCCGTGTCAAAGGGTGGAGGGGATAGGTGTATTTACTCTTTTAAAAGCAGCTTTTTAACTAAGTCTGCAGTGGCTTCATGATCCTGTTAACACGCCAAATGACTGCAATCACAGTGCAAATAAAACTGTCTGTGTTTATATTTTATAACACCGAGCAACAGCTACAGCAGCAGCAGCAGACATGGCTTTACCAGAAGCACAGAATATATAGGTTAGATTAACCAGGTCAGTATCGTACAGACAGCTGTAAGAGGAATTGTAATACATTTCATATAGTATGTAGAAAACAGTATTGGCAGGTTATTTGTTGCTTGAGATAGTAAATTCCAATTGTAAATACACATTTTGAATTCAGGTTCCCTTTGTGGGGTTAATTTTTCAGGTTGGAAAGTGACTTCTTAGAAATCTTCTCAGGGTTTATTCATAATATAGAAAGAAGCATAGAGCTGAATAAGTAATTTTAATCTTGAACAAAAGCCACCCAGGGGTTGCAAAAGTCTTAAAAAAAGGTCATGACTTGTGGAAAGGAGGATTAATTTACTTTAAGTTCAAGAAGTCAATGTATGGAGACTTCCTGAATGGCATTCCCTTAAATACAATGTAGTATGCACTGCTCCACTCACTAGTAGAATTATTTTTGTAAATGTATCTTCCTGGAATTTGCAGTATGGATTGAGTTAATTTTCCAAGATCACGCTGTTGAAGCATTTATGCCACAACACAGAAATGGAAAACTCTTTAAAAAGTAAAGTGGAAAGTATTTGTGATCATGAGCTAATCCACATGTTAGAATCATTTGCCATGGTGAAATGGGAACTGAAGAATTTATGATTTCCATTTTGACTATCCTCAACTGAAATGAGAAAAAAGAATCCGCACTTTGAAGATTTTTTAGAAGAAAATGTGAAAAGACAGAAGGAGATGGACACCAGCTTGTCAGAGTAGTCAAATGCAGTATAACCTTTGATAGAAAATAATGTGGAATTACAATGTAAGTGGTTAGCTCCTGAGACAAGTATAGATCAGGAATGCAAGACAAGGTCATATCTGCAGCTGAATGGTATGTCTAGATTTCTTCAAGGTAGAGAATTTGTAGGGTATATCTGAGGACTGTTAGTGAAATGGAATGTCATTACCAAGATGCAAATCAACCGTGAGAGAGTCCATGGAGTAAATGGACAGCCTACAAGGTGACTATTTTGACCAATTTTGCTAGATTTGGAAACATCTGTCAAAAAGGAAAATATACTCTTTACAGTGGAAGCCTGGTGGGAAATGAGCATAGAGGTATGGATATTTATAGACTATTGTTCTCTCTTGTCAATGGGCGAAGGAGAGCTACTTTCCAGGAAGAACAGTCAGCAACAGTAGATGAACACCAAGTCTCCCTATCAGAGAGAAAGCAGATGTCAGAGATATTTACATTATTCAGACAGAAAATGACCATTTTAGAAAGAACAGACTTAATTTCTGAATCCTGGAGTAGAGTTAGGGCATCAAGTTCTAAAGAATAATAACCATGGACAAAATATATTGCTAATTTGATTAAGTCGTGGGAACCTTAATGGTTTAGGGCTTTCTGTTTGTTGGATTTTCCAACTTATTGCATATTATTACTTGCCTAATTATGTGAAAGTACATTTGACTGAATAATAAATACTGAATTAATGGAGGGTGTGTAAACGCTGTTCTAGAAACGTAGAAGCTTTTGAAAGATTCATTTCCTTTGACTGAAATCAGTTCTAGGAAGAGGAGTTGTGAGATATTTGGGTCAGCCACAGATGCATCAGGAGCATATCTCTCAACTGTCCAGATTTTTGTATAACGTTCAGATTTTCTGCCTCATATTTTTGGTCTGTTCCTCATAAAATTTGAGGTTTTCTGGCAAACCAGTGGGGATTGGAGTCACTAAGTAGTGGCAGACACTTGAGTTACAGACTTCATATCCTTCAGAAAAATGCATGTGAACATTAAACCCTAGCACCTTTCTAATTTTGTAAGAGCAGTATTTAAAATGTGTCCCTATATTTGTCCCTTTGATTCCCCGTAATTTTCTCCTTTGTCCAGATTTCTTGCACTAAGAGGTTGAGAGGTATGATCAGGAGCTTTTGGACTGATACTGTAAGGAGTCTGAAGACTGTAATGTTACTATTTGCAGTTGTTAAAATTTTCCATAGTGAGGATACATGTTGGAAACTGCTGAGCGAGTTTCTGTGTTATAATGCGCCCTCCCCACCCCTTTGCAGAGATTACTTACAATATGACCTGAATTTCAGGATTCTATTTGTTTTATATACAAAACTGTAGGCAGGATTTCTGAAAAAGAGCAAAAAAGAAAAGGGACTATATATTTGGGGGTGGGGGTGGTTTAAGATGTTTGAGAGGAGGGTTAATAAGGAGGTGATATCTTTGGGAACTCTATCTGTAGTTGGGCATAAATGAAAGACCGCGTTCATTCCAGCTTACAAACTGAATCTTCAGTCTATGGCAATCCCATGAGAAGTTTCTACAGTCCACAAGGTTTACTAGGAAAGTAGAGAATAGAAGTAGTTTGCCAGGCCTTTCTTCCCTGTCGCAGACACACTGCATGCACACTTAGGAACAATTTAGATTCATCAGTCTGTCATTCTCATATTGTTGGCATGTGAGAAGAAACTAGAGTACCCAGAGAAAACCCATAGGAACAAAGGGAAGGCATGCAAGCTCAACACAAATGAAACCCAGCCAAAAATCAAACAGAAGATTCTTTTATTGCAAGGTAGCAATGCTACTATACTGTGCCATGGCACTGGCCGATATTATGATGTTGGAAAGATCATATTTAATAAAATATACATATCCTAGGTCTCCAGTGCTTCCCATGCTTTGAGTTTTGTTTGCTGTGGAAAAGTGGCTACTTTAAAAATGACCTGTGGAGTAAGTGAGGAAAGTCACAGGGCCATTAGCTTCAGCAATAGGTTGCTATTTTTGTGTGCAGGCGGATTATATGAAATATATTGCAACATGTTGTAATAAACTATGTGACCTCATGGACATGTTTAAATACTTTGAGGAATTCATATAAAATTAGTGTGAGGCTATTGGATACAACTTTACATTTTACCTGAATGTATGGGCAGGCAGTGATGGGATATTGGAGGTTTGATTCAAAACTGGAGTAAAAAGATTTTCATTATTGGTAATTGCCCATGAGGCTGATAAGTTAGTAGGCACAGTTGTGCAATAAAAATGGTTTAAGGGGCTTGTTTCATTCCAACATTTCAAAGGGATTTGGGATGATGTTTTATTTCTGTGCTTTAACACATTGTGTAATATTACTATGGGATTAAAAAACCTTGACTCATGTCTGGGAATTGAGCAATCAAGAATAAGGTAACATTTTGAATTACTGTGTATGTGAGCTAAGGGAAGTTTAGGGTTTTCTAGGAATGGGAATACGATCTCTGTCCAATTGTAGTTGTGCTGCCTGGATTTTGACTTGCCCCCATGTTAGGGGAGAAGATAGAGAAACTAGCTACATTTTAGTTTAAAAGTGTGGGTAGAACCTGCACATAATGTCAACACACTAAACAACCTAAATCATTGAACCTAGTAACAGAAAAAAGACCAAGACAAAGTCAGGGGAGTAAGCCACCCTGCACCACCACACATTTTGCTAATTCTGTATACAAAATTGAAGATACCACTACAGTTGAGAAAGGGCAAAACTCCAGAGTACCATAATTTTAGCCAGCCAGCTACTGCCTTGTTTCAGTGTTGTGCTGGTTCAATTATTTGGGTTTGACATTTTGTGTATCAAAGTTGTATGCAGTCAAAAGAGTTTAAAGTAGATCCTACTTTCTGTGGATATGCAGACATTTGAAACTAATTATTTTGTGATGTGTGGTAAAAGATGCACTGCAAAAAATCATCTGCTTTGGTGTGTTGAGACCCTGTAATGATGGCTCGACTCCTCACTGTTGTTCTGACATTAAAGGTAGGACTGGAGAAAGAAGGCCTAGTTTATATGTGCTCTTTTATGTTACTCGAGTGTGGTCAGGTTGTTATGTAGAATTAGTTGGAGATCTGAATGCAGAAAGTAGAGAAGTACTGAAGATAAGGATGCGACACTCAAAATGAGCCAACTGCTTTCACCTTGGAAGGAGGGTTATGACTGACAATATAGTTACAAAATTTAGTTATTGAGTTTATGAATTTTTTTTCTCGGTTATAGATGTTATTTACAAATGTTATAAAGTGAGGGGCAAACAATATTGTTTAGTGTGAAGCTGTACCAGAAAGAAAAAAAAGTGTAAGTGAAAATTTAAGTCTGGTGTGAGTTCAGGGGTGAGAGGAATTGGATAGGTGTCAGTGGGGTTCAATGACATACCTATAGAATAACTTGATTTGGGTATGGAAACACAAAAAATATTGTGCAGTGATGTTAATGGGCTTACAGACTTAGTTAAAGGACTAAACACTTAATAATATTAAAAAGTTAGGATCAATGATAACAGCACTTCAGGAACTGCATTTGGAAAAATCAGAGCAAGTTACACTTAACAGAAGGGGCTTTAAGGATGGAGAAGATTCTAGCTCTAGATGGGCATGAAGGATGGGGGTGTTCATTTATCAGTGGGCCTGTCCATTGAAATAGACTAGCAACTACTTGATTCCAAAGGGTTTCATATAGGATTAAATGAAATTTATCATACAGTACATTCAACAGTTGTCTCTATTTATCCTCTCCCAGTATCTGACACCAGTCACCTTAGATGTATACTGACACAGATTATGGCTTTTCAGGATGGAGTGTTGTCTATTTTTGGTGACAAGAACCTGGTCATGAGACAGCAATATGTTAAAGCTAGAGCTAGGAGAATAAATCTCAGCAAGCCGAGAAATTTGGTAAGTGATGTGTGCATTAATTAGGCATATTTTAAGCCTGGCCCTGATTTGGCTGCCCTGTCTGTAAAGATGTGTGTGTATATGCTTTTTATTTTATGTATAAGAGGTGTTCCAGAAGAGGTAGAATATTCCAATTTGTTGAACAAGCTATTCAAATGTAATACTTTCAATGCAAGACAGTACTGATACAAATAATTCTATAAGACACTAGTGAGACCTGGCTCACCTAAAATCAAATGTGCAGTTAAATGAGTAGATAAAGAATATTTTAAAAGCGAAAGTGGATCAGTTAACAGATGTCAAGTTAAATAACTGGGATTTGGTCATATAACACTATGGCAGAGTAAGGATGTAGATATGGTTTAGAATCATGAAAAATAGGTTTAAGGAATAGCAGTTCGTTGTTTTTAGTCTGACATCTGGTGAGTAGTTAGCATTAAGTAAGGCTAAAAAAGAACTACAGAACAACGCAGATGGAGGACTCAGTTTTCCAAAATTTGCAGTAATAGGAACATATTTCAGTAATATACTAAGGGCTTTAGTAATAACTCTAGTAGTTAGACTAAGGCAGCAGGAAGTAGAAAGAGTGGCTATTAAAATAAAAAAATAAGCAAACTGGTGAAGCTGTGAACAATTCAAAACGTATATCAAAGTATGTAGGAGCCATTACAAAGAGATATAAAAGATAAAGGATGGCAAGATGCACAGTATACACAGTAACCACCAAGGCAGAAAGGAAATAAAATAAATAAATGTAAACTTCAGTAAAATGGATAAACAATTTATTAAAAGGTAAGCGCTTTCACAATAGTTAATATTGCTTCATCAAACCAAGAAGTAAAAGAACAAACATATTAAATAGTCATTTAAAAATCGATGGACCAATCAAAACTGTAAAAAAGCCCTCCAAAACATAATACATCAGGAATAGGCACAATTTAAAGGGACAAACATTTAAATCCAGTATAAAATATAAATGCAAAACTTCATGTACTAATCCAAAACATAAAATGTAAATAAAAAATGTAATATTAATTTCTAAATTTATCGACTCTTCTGGACTTCATTATAGGCTTGAAGGGAACACTATCATTCAACCCACAACCTCTATGTGCCCCAAGTCCTAGGATCCATTGGAACTCCGCTATCTCAGTCATATTAACTAAGTCACCTTGCCTAACATTCTCACTCAATACACATAAGACCTGAAAAAGAAATGTGTGTTGTTCCCCATTTTTCAATGTATGCTTAGCTAAAGCACTGTGTTCAAGTCCACTTCTAGTACAATAGATATGATCCCTGACGTGCTCTCTCAGGTGATGATTTGTCTTCCCTACATAAAATTTAAAACAAGTCACGCAGTGTGCAACATACACCTCATTTTTAGTGTCACAGCTAGCAGGGGTTCTTAGTTCCCATAAATGTCCTGTACCTGGATGTTTAAAATATCTTGATTGATCTATGTATTCACATTGAGCACAATGGCCACATTTACGAGTGCCACCCAACATTCCCAAATCAAATCTAGAAACCTTAGGATAACATAAATACTGTTTTAAATTCTTCCCAGTTTTATAAATGATTCTAGGTCTAGGCCCAACTAATCCAGAAGTACATTCATCTGTTAACAAAATTGGCCAATATTTTCTAACTATTTCTTGGACCCTAATGATGTCCTGAGTGTATAACTTGATTCAGTGTAGAAGATTTTAATGTCCTATTTCTAGACTGATTACTGAAATAAGGCTTAGGTCTACCACTTCTCTCCTGCATTACCTCTGAACAGGCCTTAGAAATCTCATCTAATCTATACTCTCTCTCTTGAAATTCACATAGAAGCTTCTCTAATTCTGAAACAAAATCATTTTCTTCACATGACAATTGTGATATTCTAAAGGCTTGTCCCTTTACTACACAATTAAAAGTATATTCTGGATGCATACTCTCCCAATGTAGAAACGCCGGGCAGTAGCAATCCTTCCTATGCATTTTCATAGACAGCATGTTCCTCTTTTTGAACACAGTTACATCTAAAAAGTCAATAGAGCTAGTAGATTTCTTCATAGTGAACTGCAAGAAAGTACTAGTAGTGTTCAAATGATCAACAAATTCCAACAGCTCATATTCCTCCCCTTCCCATACAAGGAAGAGGTCATCAACAAAACGTCAATAAAAACCTATATGGGGATGGTTCAAATCTAGAATACAATGATGTTCCCACTCAGCCATCACTAAATTAGCATAGGAATTGGCACAACTAGTGCCCGTTGCTACCCCAGCAATTTGCCAATAACATAAGTTTTGAAACATAAAAACATTATGTTCAAGTACTATTTCCAACAGCATACAGAGAAAATCTATCTGTTGTGTAGAGATTTTACAATACCTAGTTAAATAACTCCTTACCATGCTAATCCCCTCAACATTGGGAATGCATGTGAAAAGAGAAATAACATCAAGTGTGACCAACAAATTAGCCTTAGGTGAATTGTGATACAACATATACAAATCATGTAAAAAATGTTCGGTGTCTTTTAACACAGTTGGACATTCATTAAGGACATTTCTAAGTACTCCATCCAGATACACAGTATGATCAAGCAAGAGAGATATTTACAAGTGGTCTTAGTGCAGTTAAGCAATGAACAAGCAGCACAACTGATTGAGTCTGTCTCATTTGACAAAGTTAAAGCAGTGATGAAGACCCTTACATCAGGCAAAACTGCTGGGGAAAAACAGTACTCCCATAGAGGTTTGGAAATTCGGAAGGGAAGACAACATTAGAATTCTGAGTTCAATTAATGACTTATTTGTTGAAAATTCATTAAGTACCAAGCTGTTTATTTTGAAGAAGATCCTTCCTCCTATGTGTCATTTCAGTGATAAATCAAAGCTTATAATACAATGCTGGAACACAGATTATTGAAACTGATGTTGCCTTTAATACTTTTAGATTAGTGTGAGTTTGAAAAAGGAAGGAAACTATCTGACAATATTCTGAGAATATCAATGATCATTCATGCTACCCAATACTAGGGGACACCAGTGACTGTTCTCTGTCTAGATTTCAAAGACATTTGACAGAGTTGATTGAGGTTATTTATTTGTCTTTTTGTTTGCCATGAAGTTTCCTCTACAGCGTGTGAATTATCTGTACTAAATAGCGCAAATGAAGATATTGGTTCAGGTGCTGGATGAATGAGTTATCAAAGGGAAATAGACCAGGTTGTCCCTTGTCACAACTTTTATTTACATTTTTAGTTGAAACCATTGGTAATGACGATAAGGGCTAGGACTGTTCAGGGATGTCATCTGTAGATAACTCAGCCCAAAAAAAGATACATTATCAAGGCTAGGTAATATCCATGGTGGTGCAGCGGAAGCGTTGTTGCCTCACAGCAAGAGGTTCTCCCGTTCGATTCTTGGCTGGAGTGCGGGGAGTGCCTTCTGTGTGGAGTCTGCATGTCCTCCACTTGGTTGGGTGGGTGTTCGAAAGACATGAATAAATGGGTGTGCCTTTGTTGAAGGTTGAATGTTGAGCTGGCACCTCAGCGTTTGTGAAAATCTACTGACAATCATTAGCGGACTGGTGTTCTGCTGTGGTGACCCCTAATCGGGAAAAGCCGAAAGACAACAACATCAAGGCTAGGTAATCCACTTAATGAGACTTCCTGTTTGAAGTCTTAAGAATTTTTGGCAGGATATTGGGCCTTAAAATCAGTAATGATAAAACATAAGCATTAGTATTTAACTTCTTCCCTCTTTAGGAGGTGGCTACTTGGGATCCTAAGTTGTGGTGATGTTTGATTGTCAACTATGTTACAGCAATTAGTAAAAATGTTATACAACAAGAAATATAGCAAGATTACGAACAGTTTTTAAATATGGAAAGCCCTACCTCCTGAATTCAATCAGAATACATATGTTTTGTTTTTTGAACTGATGTATACTAAACCAACTACTGTATCGTTCTGACTTTACCTGATAAAGTTATATGGTGAAATTAAAAAGCTGAATTATGGAATTTCTTCAGGATAGGACTGTATTTCTGAAACTTCCTTGCATATATAAGCTCCTCTATCACTAGACATTTGATTGCATTTATAGCTTTTGTAAATAGCATTCCACATATTACTAATGTACTCTGCTTGGAGCTTTTCTTCTGTGGCCTCTGCTGAAAAAGGGCTCATGCCCAGACAGACACATTCGGTTAACTAATATCAAAATAAATAAAAATAAAAAAATTGTTTTGTTGCCTAGTTTTGATCCTGGACATACCTCAATACATGAAATCAATTCAGATCAACACTTATGTGAGATGTCAAGTTAGTCATTACTTGTCTTGATGGAAAGAAATGCTGATGGACTGGTTTCCATTTATGTGTCATTAACTTGTTTAAGTAATTTCTTAGGAGAAGGCAGTAGAAGGTTTGTCTTGTCAGCCATTGATTGAGACTTTTCAGCAGACAGGTCCTAAACCATTTACCATAAAATATTTGTGGAATAGCTGCAGATATTCTAGCTATAGGTGGGCAATAAAATATTGACAGCGAAAGACTGTCTAGTGACACTGGAAATTATCAGGCACAGTGATGCATTAGTATGACCAGCTGTTGTAGGTTGGAAATATCTTGACATTGGCAGGAAGCATTTCATTTCCTTCAGAAAGCTCATCTTGATTACTATGCATTAATACAAGGAGAATGGGTTACCATGTGGATAAGAGAAGTGGAAGAAGTTTGGCCAGAATTACCTGTGTAGGTTACTAAAATTAACCAAGGTAACAGCTGATACAAAGAGTAGTTTCTAGGTAGTGTAGAATGTGGCATCCCTCCAAGAAGCTGAGACTGATAGACTTGAAGATAATGTGGGAGGTACTTTTGGATAGAACAGCAGTGCAGATAACATTCCGATAACAGCAAAGAAAGTGTGGCATTTGGGATTTTTATGTATAAATGCCTCCACCATTATTTTTACACACCTCAAGTTTAGCAGAATTGTTTTCAGTTGTGATGAATGAATGTTGGAGGTGTCTACTGTACTGAAATGGAGCCATGCTTCATATTATTTGGGGCCTATATGACCATCCAGTGTTTCCAATTAGACTTTCAGAACCTCCTTAATGAGGCAGTGGATTTGAAGTTGCAATTTTGCCCAGTATCTTTTTCTTTGGGGTCTGTGATGGGTAAGAGTTAGCCATTCATATACTTATTTAGTATTGGTTATGGTGGTATTGGCTAAATGGTTAGTTATATGGTGGTGGAAGTCACAAAATATACCTAAAATATAGGAACTTAGAAATGTGTTAGATGAGCTAATTGAAAAGGAGGACAGAATGATTGATTGTGGAAGTAGGGAAATCATTAATAAGTGGCTTGGATACAATATTTGGAAAATAAAAGGTAGGCAAAGTTATTTAAAAAGGAGTATAACTGTAAAATAAAAGTGGAAATGGGGTGCTTCTCTCCTTTCACCTTCCACCAGTGCTGGTGACCTCCTCAGGAAAGACAGCTATATTGTATATTATTTGTAACAAAGTGTTACAGAATATTTGGAGGGGTATTCAGAAATAATTAATGTGTAACATTAGCAGAAATAGTGTAATGATTGTCAACATGCAGAGAGGTGGTAGTTCAGAGACATAGGCAGTGCATCCACACTACAAAATAAATAGTACAGTATTGGGGTTATATAATGCCATGAGGATGAGTGCCATCATGCTAGTGAGACTCACCATGTATGCAAATAATGAACTCAAACACAGTGGAGTTAGCAAAATATGTGTAAACCAATGCAAAGAGCTGCAGTGCTCATCTATTTAGAATGCCAGGATGTCTTGGTGTCAAGGATATTCACTAATGCTGTTATTCCAGGAACAGCAGTTAGTTTTAGTGTCTGTTTTTGATGCTGAATCATTTTACCCTCTGCATCACAGATATGCCAGCCAGTGGCTGGCATACCATTATTTGCACTACCAGGACACTGCCAACTGCTAACCTGGGGCAAAGATAAATCATACAAGAGTTAGTAGGCGTATTCTGTTCACATCAAGGTGGGATGCATGAACTGCCTATCTCAGTGGAGACAAATATAACATTAACCTTCCTTGCTATGGCAGCCTGTTAAAGTCCAACTAAGGACACTTTAGAATTTTGCAGATGGTAGCTATACAGATATCTCACCATTTCCTTGACATGATGCAGCAGCATGTAGAAAGGGACACATGATTTCCAAAGACAGCAGGGGAGATAGCCACCATTATGGAGGCTTTTTGCAACATAAACTATTTCCCTAAGGTCCTAAGGGCCATTTATTTGTAGTCACATTGTCATCATGGCCTCACCTGCTGCACATGACATCTGGTACATCAACTGGAAAGGCTTCTACTCCATCAGCTGTCAGGTAGTGTGCAACGCACAGGATATTATATAAATAAAACAAATAAAAAATAAAGAAATAAAACTACTTCTTTGGTCACTGGCTGTTTGTTCTGTATTATATACAGTGTGTGTGTGTGTGTGTGTGTGTGTGTGTGTGTGTGTGTGTGTGTGCGTGCGTGGAGGCTACCCAGACAGTACCCCTAATTCCCACATCTGGCACACGTGTAACCTCTAACAATGTTACTTGCATGGTGATTTTCCACACGGTCATCTCTGAGCAGCACACACATGTACTACTACATTAGTCAGGACACACTATTCACAATGAAGTAGTCAACAGGACACTTATAATGGTGTCCAGTGTTTTATGTTGCAGATGATGCTGGATACACCTTGAAACCATGATTGATGACCCACAAGTGAAACCGATAGACCATCATGCATTTACAGACAGAGGACAATGTAAAATATATGCTTATCCTCCCGGTGACAGTCTTAGACTGCCTGGATACCTGTGATGGTGCATCGCATACTGCACCTGAGACCTGCAGGTGTGCAACATATTACACGGTATGATACAACATAATCAGCTTCAACTTGAGAACATTGCAGTTGAAGAGAAGGAATCAGGCAGACAGATGTTAGAGAAACAAGCTGCAGCAGTACCACAAGTAAGGCAGAGGCAGGTGCAATGAGGCAGTGTCTATTCCACAACAATGGCCAAGGAAAACTTAATGTTTTAATTTACTTTTATTTTACTTTCATTTATTCACTTATTTATTGGTGCAGAACACTGACCTCAACAAACCATTTTCAGGCTCAACTCAGGGTTAATATAAAGAATAAATCTGATGCTTGCATTAACACACCAAGATTAGGCATTATTTATTTATTTATTGAATTTGTTAACTGGGGTAGAGCACTGATCAACACTGACCAATTTAAGCCTCTGCCAAGATTAAGGCAAAAATATACACGTTTTGATTGGCCATGTTGTAAGTCATACATTACCTTATCCCCACAGCAGGCTGCTAACGTAGGTGTAGGGATTACAGAAGGTGGTACAATAGCCAATCATAGGGTAGAAGCTTGGGGGGGGGGGGCTTCAGGGATTACATCCTGCAGTATCAGTAGGAAGCTACCATGTCAGGAACAGTGGACATTGGTCAGGTGTACTGTGCGGCCCCGCAGTGTTTAAAAACCTCAGAGTGTCCCTCTCTGTTGGGAACCAGTATATCAATGTCATCCAGAACCCCAAGATCTACCCTGACTAACCGTGTAACTCTAATAGCCAACCAGGGATTTGGACAATGTGAAATTGTGGGAAGGAGTGGCCTCCCATTGCAGTATCCAGGTGGTGGAGCAAGATGAACTTCAACGGCCATGGCCATGGGCTTTGCCATGTCCAAGTGTGGTTGCTGATGTGACCAATGTGCCAGGGATGAAATCTGTGCAACAGTGTGTGCCATCTGAAACTTTCTGGCTTGTGACAGTTTGTCACATATATGAACTCTTGCACAGCTATGGCTGGTATAGCCTACAGATACACAGCAGAGAGCATTTGTCACAAGCCTCATGGACAATCTAATAGATGCTGTGTTGCCTAACAATGACTGCAGTGAGTGTGTTTGCTCCAGGTCCCTGTATGGCATGTCACTCCATACAGTGGCTGTGCATCTTCACACAAGCCATACAGCATGGTTATGATCCTTACTATTGTATGTGTGTGTGTGTGTGTGTGTGTATATGTGTGTGTGTGTTTGTGTGTGTAGTGGCTTTTTATGCCTGGATAACTGACTTGCATGTCAAAAGATTGATGCCAGTTGTGGGGCACAAATCATTGGAAAGACATATAGCCATTGCAGGGAAGACCACCAACAAGTCATTACTCTGTGGTGGGTAATCATACATTAGAGCTAGTGTGAACAATGGATATAATTGCTGGTGGCAGCTCCTATTCAGTCTCTGTGGAGTTTACACTGACAGTATATCTGGTGCTAAGGAAAGGTGATGCAAGAGGTTTGGTCTGCCCCTCCACTATCACCTCATATGTGGAGGATGTGTGCATTCTCTTCTATGATAGCATAGCTGACAGTGTGCCACTGTGTCATTAGATAGCACTATGAACATGTTGCTATCAGCAGCAGCTATAAGTGACTTGCTGCCATGTCTTGTTGTGCTGGACACTGCACCAGAGGAACCTGTGAAAACATAAAGCTAATGTAACAGAGGTAGTACTGGAGGATATGCCTCCAACTATTGGCACACAAAATGGTACAGGCCAGTTCTGTGAACAGCATATAGGCAAATAGTTACCTTGTGGTGCAGGTTGTCACAATTGCAACCCCAATGTGCAGATGTGTTCAGATGAATTATCCTTTCTTACATATATGCAAGTGCAGCTACATCTCCATGAGCTCTTCATATTGTTCCTAACCTGGTTCATCTCCTACATACACTCAGACAGTCTTCTCGAGCTTAGCCTAGTTCCCAAATCTGAGCCACACCCAGGTATAAGGGTTCACTCATCTGCACTGGATAGGGTTACCAGAAACTGTGAAATCCTGTCCCTGGCAATGTCTTGGGCCCTGGACTTGGAATACACCATGTGATGCACCTGTATTATGAATGATATCCTGCACCAGTCCCTGCCATACCTGGTCCTGAAAAAACCTTGCCAGTTTTACCTCTTTCCAAGATATGCATATGTCATTTATGTATACAGCATGCACTAACACTTTTATCTGTTGAGTGGTGAACTTTTCCAGACATTGCCATTTCCTTGGCCTATGATAAGGCATGTACACCTGGGGAGGTTACACATGCCAGTTAGTGTGTGAGTATGTGCATGACTATTCTTGGCTGACCCCAGTGTTCCAGCAATGGCCTTCCCCTGTCATCTCCCTCTATGTCTTATGTTATATATGGGGGCCATTGTTTTCCCTGTAGCATGTCTGGCTACATGGTTTATATATATATATATATATATATATATATATATATATATATATATGTATATATACACACACATATATATATATATATATATGCACATAGCACATAGTCACAGTTTGGTCAACCCATGGGATGTTCACCTGCCTTGCTCTTGTGTTATATTCTCTGTCTGGACATTTACCAGCCATGTTATATGTTCTGTGTCATGGATAGCCTGCATCACTGGATATTATCTTGACATACCTTTGTGCCATGTACTATGTCATGGTGAGTCCCCCAATTTGTCATACTGTTTTGCTTTGCCACTTCACCCATTCTGCAACTTCCAATCTCTCCCTGTTGTTCCCACCATGAGTGTTCAGTGGAGTACAGAGGTATATTACCAGGTGTGTTATCTTCTTTTACAATGGCTATGTTGTAGCACAGTCTTCTCCACTGAATTCCTATTCTTAGCTTTCTTGTCTTAAGTCACTTACAGTATGGTGACTGTGCTTTTTATCACAGCACAGCAGTCGTTGTATTGGGGAGCTTATGCAAATGAGGTAATTTTGTGTGATCATTTGAGTCACAGTCATACTGCATTGTATTGCCACACCCAGGCCATGTTACCATGCTAATCTCTGCCTGTCCCCAGGGTAATTGAACATGAGCATGCTAAAGTCATACATTGAGACTGTGAAGCTCATATCACTGCCTTGCGGAACTTGTGATACTTTTATAGCACATCATTGCTGCCTACAAAGAATATCATATGAGGTCCATATCATCTGGTTATGTTAATTAACCTACCATTTTGCTCCTCGTTAAGACCTAAGAGTGGACATAGCCTCTTTGTGCTCTGGTTCAGCAGTGTTCCTGTCTGGTGCAGCCAGGAAAGTAAGACCTTTTTGTATTGGCTATTCAAGTTCTGTCATGTTGCCTGCTGGTTATTTGGTGGCCAGTTGTGTAAGATACAAGCACCAGCCTGACAGGGTAGTGAGTGATGCCATTGCTATAGGTACCACCCAAACCTGGAATGCAGGTGGGAGGCAGATAGTAGAAAGGGAGTGTGCCAACATGTTACAGTAAGAATTGTATATTATCATCAACCCCATTTTCTACATGGGGTTGGGGGGGGGGGGTCTATATCATGAGATCAACATTCTAAAATGTTAAATCTCACTTGTTCGACATGAAAATGTCGAACTCCAAGTTTCCCGAATGGCCAAATCACCGATTTCTTTCCAACGAAAAGAAATTGGTTGGCCTGTTCTGTTACACCTGCCCTTTCCCTGACTGTAGTGTGGTCTCAGAGTTAGAATATTTAGTTAGGTGGGGTGTGGGGTGCTTCGCCCCCCACTTCAATATATTTGTTTTTGTGTGGCATTGGTGTTTGGCCAACAGATTTCTTTGGTGATTTCGCCATTCAGGAAACTTGGAGTTCGACATTTTCGTATCGAAAAAGTGGGATTCGACATTTTAACATGTTGATCTCATGACATAGACCCGGGGTTGGGGTGTCCTGTTGAATTTTGTTATCTCTTGATTCAGTGCTACACTCCTAACTTATCATTCCTGTCACAGATCTTCTCTCGCACAATCCATCCACCTCTTTACTGGATGCCCTCCTTTCCTCTTACATTGTTCCTGTCTGTCCAAAATCTTCTTTACCAGATTGTCTGCTGCTTTTCTGCACATGTGCCTGAACCACCGTTATCTGTTCTCTTTGATCTTTTCTGCAGTTGGAGCTACTGTGGCTTCTGCTGTAATCTCCTCATTTCTTCGTCTGTCCCAGAGTGTGCATCATACAACCCATCTCAGGCACAACCCATTTCAGGCACTTCATTTCCTTCAACTCTAATTTCCTCATCTGCTCTGCCTTTACTGTCCAGGTTTCTGTACCATTCAGTAGCACTGGTCGCACCACTGTTTTGTACACCTTACTTTTAAGTTTCTTTGACATTCTTCTGTCATACACTACAATTGACCTCTTCATTCAGACTTCCCTTCTCTCCAACCACCCCTGCTAGATAACTTGAAGCAATTAACCTGTTCCACTATCTTCCCTTCTGTCTTGGTCCTCAGCTTCTTCTGAGTTCTCTAATTTGCTGCCATTATCACTGTCTAAATAATTCAGAATCATATATATGTTTTGTCATTTTTTTTTATTTGTGCCTTTTGTATGCTAGTGTCCTTGCCTTCTGTTGACAGGTTGTGTTGTACTGAATTCTCTCTACTTTCTTTTACAGTGGCCATGGGGAGGAACTTCAACAGAGAGGCCATTCTAAAGAGGTCTTTCTCTGGGTGGCAGAGTATGTATACAATGTCCATGTCAGCAGAGTATAACTGAAATTTTATTTGCCCTAGAGATGTGTATTAATGTGTTGCATTTATTTTCTGTCTTTATCTCCTCCTTCTGTAGGTACAGCTGTAGTGTAAGATGTGGAGCAGTGAAGGCCAGCTGCTTCTGCTGCAGCCACTGCTTCTGGCATTGGGGCAACAGCAGTTGCCAGACCTACCTGTCAACAAGAAAACAAATGTCTCCCTGCTGGAGGCAATCAGGAGGACTTTCTGATGCCTCTGTGGCCATGTCTCAGGAGGAGAGTGTGACACAGGGGGGCTCCCTTAATATCCTAGTATCAGGTGTAGTAGGTGGTCACATCTGAAGTGTACTGGCTGCTGGACTCTGCATTTGATCCATGGAGCATATCCTGTTGTGACTGATAGGGTTGCATATTATTTATTATTTCCAGTTTGATTACTGGGGAAGTCCACTGGGCCGAAATGACCAATTTTCAGTGGAGGCCCAGGGAGAAAAGCTCCAAGTTGCATAATACAGTTACAATACAAGTGGTACACAGGTATAAAAGATACATTATACAAAAAAGTTACAATTAGCACATTTGGTGTCATGGTATTTAACAGAGTTCAGGGTTTTACAATTTAATTTAAGGAGCACTGTAATGTATGGAGTTTGACAACGATGTAAGTATGAACATGAGTAGAAAGAGAAGACACAATAAAGAAGTAGAGAATACACTCTGCTTACGCATAATTAAACATGGATGCTATTTACGATATTTACAAGGTTGAACTGAGTCAGAGTGGCTATAGGTGTTGTTGAGAGCATAGAGAGCCCAGGAAATAGAGAGAGAACACACTGGGGAGCAGAAGGCTTAGCTTGGATTAGGTAGGGTGAAGGCAGGTACATTTTCGCTTAGAGGACAGGTGTTTGAAAAGCAGGCTTTTAAAGTTTTCAGAGTTTGGTATACATTTTAGAGTAGATGGAAGGGAATTCCATTTTGTTGCCAAGTGAGTAAGAGAGGAGAAGTTGGCCAGCAGGATGTTTAGGTTTATTGATAGCTATTAGATTCTGGTGTTCAGATCTTAGTGTTCTGTTGGATATGTAGGGGGGGAAGGAGGTTAGCTAGGGCCGGACATTTTGTTGGGTGAAATATGAGTCTATGAGAAGTGGTGAGTTGGAGGTAGTCTAGGTAGTTAGGGAGTTCGTGCCATTTCAGGGATTGTAGGGTGAGGCAGTGATGGATATAGTTTTTGGAGTTAGTGGCAAATTTAGAGATTTTGTTATAGCAGGTTTCTAGTTTGGAGGTGATAGTGGAGGACAGATTGGTTAGGAGAGGGGATCCGTATAATAAGGAAGGAAGAAGACAGGTTGTGGCGAGAGTATGCCTAGTAGAGTTGGAGAGAAAGCGATTGTTTCTGTACAGCATGCCTAGCTTTTGGTGAGTTTTCTTGATATTTTGCTGAATATGTATATCAAATTTGAGATGTTCATCAATGGTAATACCAAGTAGTTTAGTGGAGGGAACTACTTCTGTAGGTGAATTGGTATGGCTATAGACTTTGAAGTTGTTTTTGTCATAGGAGAGGAACTTTGTAGGTGGGAATAGTAGAATCTTTGATTTATTTGCATTTAGAGAGAGGTGGTTTTGGCACATCCAGTTTCCGCTTGTTGAGAATGCAATTTGGGTTTTGTTTAGTAGTTCAGAGAGGTTTGAGGCAGAGCAGACTAAGGTTGAATCATCTGCGTATTGAATGATTTTGGTGTCAGGAATAGCAGAGTGAAAGTTATTGATGAAGACATTAAAAAGCATGGGTCCAAGAATAGATCCCTGTGGTACTTCAACTGGGGTGGGTAGGAAGGAAAAGATGGAGTTCTTCCATTTGACTGCCTGTGATCTATCGGATAGATCACTGGAGAACCATGATATAGTGTTGGGAGAGAGAAGGAGGTTGGAAAGTTGACAGAGAATGTGCTTGTGGGACACAGTATCGAAAGCTTTAGACAGATCAAGTAAAATGGTAGAAACTAAATGTCCTGAATCTCAGGCTTGATTGACGGTTTCAAGGAAAGAGAGTAGAGCGGTTATAGTGCTATGGCCTGGGCGGAAGCCATGTTGGGTGGGAGTAAGAAAGTTGTTTAGGGTCAGAAAAGGCATGAGTTGAAGGTGGATGCATTTTTCTAGGATTTTGGAGATTGGTGAGAGCAAAGCGATTGGGCAAAAGTTTGAGATGCTGGTGTTTTTGCCTCCTTTGTGAAGTGGAAGAATATAGGCTGAGCACCAGAGTTTAGGGACATATGATTCCTTTATGGATCTGTTAATAATGATGCTGATTGGAAGAGCAATACCTTCTTGTTCATCGGCCTGGCCCTAACGATTGTGCTGCCAGTGGCAGAACCTGTCCATGAATTCAGTCATGCTGATGATTGATGTCTTGTTGGGGTCTTCTTTAGGCCAATCAGACAAGCTCCAGGTACCCCTTCCTATCCTCCATCATGGTAATCCAGTCTTCCACATTACCGGTTGTCTTTGCTCTGTATGTCTGTGTCTCTTCACTGCTCTCCCCACCTTTTGTGTGCACACCACCACTGTCTGTCTCCATCTGTTTTTTATGCTCGTTTGTCTGCCTTTACTATGTTCCATATGCCCTCTATCCTTCTACACATACACCTTACTTCCTTCACCATATACCCTTCTTCTAAAAATAATTAAAATGGAACATGCCCCAAAACATACCCTTCCTTCACGCCAGTTTGTCTAACCTTAAGTTTACCCTCTCGTGTTCCCATGCTTGCGCTTTATACTTTTCTGGATTTCTAGTTTTTCTCTTTCTTCCCTCAATTATATGATGAACTGAGTTGCCATTTTGCTGTGTTGGCCTTGTCTCATATCATCTGAGTCTGCACTGTACTGTACAATGCTGGGCAATGTAGTTTCTTTACTGCCAAAATGTACTACCTTAGACTTTGCAGCATGGTACACTGCACTCTGAAGCAATATCTAAGGTAGAACAGTGCTTAGAAAATTATGACTTATCTACTTACATTCGCATCTGGAAAATAGTATCAAATCTTTGTATACATTTGCAACTTTGTTATAGTAGCATAATAAATGGTTTACAAGTAAATGGAACATTTGGGTATTTATGCTGTTTAAGGTGCTGCCTTGAATCTTGTTAAACTTCTTTGTTACAGGTTCATAAGTTCATAGGTGTGTGTTAGGCTAATGGCCCTGGAGGCTTTACAAGTCTAGCTGAAAAAAAATTGCCCAGGCACTGTGCCACCCGATGTTACTTCACAGTGCCCCTATCCAGTAGGGCATCTGGAATGATCCCTGGAGTGAACTTCTGCTACCCATCCACTTGTCAAGATTTCTCTTGAAGAGGGCCAGTGAGGTGCTCTGCTTGACACGAATGGGAAGCTTATTCCAGAGTATAGGCAGTCTTTGGGAAATGAACCTGTCCCTCCAGCATGTTCTGCTAAGGCAAACACAGTAGTTAGTTGTCTTTCTGCAAATAGATGAAATTATACATTTTCTTTTCTTCTACTTAAAGTTTTAATTACATTTTTTACTACTTATATTTCCATACATTAAATCATCTAGAGATGTACCATAAGAACGTAGCAGCTGATGGCATTTAGGATCATTGAGAAATTTGTCAGTGGGAGATATCAGTCTGCAGTCTTCATAGCATAATAGAAATTCTGCCATTTCACTTCAGTGTATTTTTTGCCATGGTATTATTATCATCATTCTCTTGTGCCTTTTTCATGTACTTTTGAAATCATCCGCTGCACTTAACTCCTAAGCATTCTGAGACTGTCTGTTGTAAAGCTAACATTTCTTTAATGAAGTGCTATGTTCTGCAATTTGTTTGACGTGATTATTTGACCCCAAAAACATGAAAAACTTTGGGAGGTCACTACTCAAAAATGTGCCTCTCCCAAGGCTTCGAAACACAAAACAGTTGCCCTGCCACACGCTAATAACAGTGGTCTTGCACCAGCACTTTGTTCAGGTGTTTTGGCAATCGTCTTTGATTGTCAGTACCCCAGAAAATCTGTCAACAAAAAGTAAATCTGATGAAGATGGTGGAACCCACAGATATATATATATATATATATATATATATATATATATATATATATATATATATATATATATATATATATATATATATGTGTGTGTGTGTGTGTGTATGACATTTTAGGGAAATGTATTAACTTTGAACCACAAATGATCAAACTCAAATGGTCCATCCTCAAAAGATTGAAGAGATAATAAAAAAGGAGAAAATACCTGTTTATTGCTGGGTTGCACCCCCCCCCCCCTGCACTCCCTATGTGGCAGGAAGCGTACATCCTTGGCTATATCTATATATATATATATATATATATATATGTGTATGTGTGTGTGTGTGTGTGTGTGTGTGTGTATATACCAGCTCTGAGATGGTATTACAGAAGGGAAATGACCCTCAGAAAAAGCAGGTACAGTTTAATCACTTCGATAAAAGAACATTTTGACATAAGGGCTCTATCACATACATATTATGTTTGTACACTCATGCACATATACATACAGATACACACACACACACACACACACACACACACACACACACACACACACACACACACACACACAAACAAACATACACCCACACACAAACACCAAGAAGGTAGTGATAGTGATAAAATCATCTTGCTGTTCTCTAATTGCTATTAAATTACACATGTGACCTTCCAGTGGTGATGTTCTAAGTATCGACTGACTGGCCACCAACAAGCAATAGGTTCCCATTTTGTCTTACTCTGCCTGACTCTGTTGTCACATAATTTTATTCCCAACAATCTCCTTCCCTGACAAATACAGTGCTCATGGATTATGTTTGTATATTCAGTATGTTTGAGCATGTTACTCCTATCACTGCATTCACCACCATTTCTGTAATAAATGGTTCATTGCATGACTCCTTATCCTACACATCGATTTCTAGTTTTATAATATGACCTCTAATTTCAAAGCATCTTATTTTCCAAAAATTCTACTCTCTATATTTATGGTTATGCATCTTCTTCTTTCGTCTTTTTCCCGGTTAGGGGTCGACACAGCAGAACTCCAGTCCGCTAATGATTGGGAGTAGATTTTTTTACGGGTGCCGAGGTGCCAGCTCGACCCCTAACCTTCAACGAAGGCACACCCATTCTACGCATGTCTTTCGAATGCCACTCGACCGCGTTGAGGATATACAGACTCCACACAGAAGGTGCTCTAGCCGAGAATCGAATGGGAGAACCTCTTGCTGTGAGGCAACAATGCTACCGCTGCATCACAGTGGCTTTACCATTTATGTTTATGCATCTGAGGTATTTAAATGGTTACTCTTATCTTTATTCTACAGGGACTCTTTAGTACTTTTTCTTAGAGCTTTTAGTTATTTTTTTAGTTCATGACTATTGGTATTGAACTATTCCATTTTAGGGATACAGTCTTCTGAATTGCTCCTAATATTCTCTTTGTTTATGTATGCATTATATTTTTCTTATTGAAGTTCATCATGTTAAGCAGAGCTGCATATTTTCAGTGCAAATTAGGATACTTAGGTTAAATAAAATTTTTCAGAGGTACATAGTATACAAGTGGATACTGTGGGGATCATATTTAGGTCTATGGGATATAGCTTAAATCACTCAAGTTCTAAATGCAGACTTACCAATGATTTATAATTGCAGGATACCTTCTCTCTCTCCTGTATTGTACATATGAAATATCTTAAGTCACCTCAGAATTATTCTGGTTCACCCCCAAACCTTGCCATATTGTTTTGTTGTACTGTTATTTGTTTGTTTGCTTATTTATTTATTTATTTACTTACTTACTTACTGGGATGAACCGACTGGGCAGTGCCCCTTTTAACGGAGGCCTGGGGAGAAAAGCTCCACATGAATTTACACAAAATATAAATAAGATTTTACAGTACAATTTTCAAACAATTGTATGGCAGAAAATAAGCAGACAATTCAATGATTTATAACTACATATGAACAGTATACATTCAGCGAAATTTAACAATAAAAATATGAGGACACTTTACATAGTGATAACAAGCAGACTAAGATAGGTAGGAGCATGCATAAAAAGCAGCCAGAGGAGAAGCTATAGTAATGGGAGAGAATGCATAGAATGTTAGCTGGGGTAAAAGAAAAGAAAAACTGGAGTAGTTAATATGGGATTAAGTGAGAAGAGATAGTATTTTAGGCAGGAGTGGAGTAAGAGTCTATTCAGTTTTGTATGAGATGTATTTTTAAGACACTTTAAAATATTTGTGTGAAAAGTTTACCCATAAGGAACAGAATGCCATTCCACATTTTTGAGATAAGACATAAGACTAGAGAGACTCCTGCTGAGATAACTGATTTGGTCACACTTCTTTATTGTTTTCTTACTAGATATGATGTCTGTTTTCTTCCTGTGCATTCATCATTATCATTTCCTCAGGTGATACGATGAACCCAGGACTCTTGCAACCCAAATGCATGATTCACTGACTGTCACCTTCTTTCCTTACGTGATCTTTTTTTTTCACTTTACCTACATTTTGTTTAGTTTCTCCTCTTCTTATGGATTTTAAATGCAACTGCAAATAACTTCCAGTTCATCTGCCAAGATGTCAAGCAGAGTTTGCCATGATCTAAACCCAGTGGTATGTCAGCTGGTCAGTCGCCTATCACATATCCTGTATTTATTATTCAGCATACCATTTTAGTCCTCTCATTTTTTTGCTCATGGGTTTACCTTGTAAAAAGAAAATGAATTTCTTGTTGTCATAATGTGCACAAATCTGTCATACCCTATGTCTTGCTATGTGAAAACATTTTAAAATACAAGCATTTCTGTTTTCATTATTTGAACTTTTAATGTTAGTTAATTTAAATGTATATCTGACAGATATTAACAACTCTTAAAAACATATATAACCATCATATGAGGTGCATATTTTCCCTTTATTAAAGGCTGGAATGTTTTTGTAAGTCTTGACAAATCCTTTTTTCCCCTGTGTACATTTTGTCTCCATACCTGCCAACCTTCACACCCCCTTCCCATTTGGGTTTCAGTTGATTTATTTTCCTGCCACTCAGGGATTCTGTGGTTTAGAAGCTAGAGGTGACTAGAAGGGGGTCATCATTAAGGTAGCTGTGTAGGTTGTGTGTGCCTTTGTGCCCATCAAATAATGCAAGCAATGAGGGCATTTCTATTTTTAGGCCCTAACCTCATCCCTGTAGTAGATTATGTGAGTGCTGTGTCAACTTGGTGGCCTACTCTGTCCTTCTAGTGTACATGAGTACTCACCTACACAGAGCCAGCATAAGGCAACATAGGCAGTCACCTAGGGCCCTGTGGCTGGGAAGGGGCTCAGTCTGGCCAGGAGCATGAAACATTTATTTTAATAGTATATTTAAAAAAAAACTTCTTACACCTCAGTAGTGGCATCTTCTCCTTTAAGAAGAACCATGTGTGCGCTGCACACATGCCACTGTGGAAGTAAACACATTCTACACTTGCTCACAGAATTGAAACTAAGCTATTCTGTTAAGAGAAAAGGTAAGAGTGTTTGTGTGTGTGTGTGTGTGTGTGTGTGTGTGTGTGTGTGTGTGTGTGTGTGTGTGTTGTAAGTGTATGTAATTTAAACTAGCCATTCTGTTTGTATGAGAGAGAGAGCGAGAGAGAGAGAGAGAGAGAGAGAGGGGAGTGTGAGTGTGTATATGTGTGTGTGTGTGTGTGTGTGTGTGTGTGTGTGTGTGTGTGTGTATACGCACGTGCGTGTGTGTGTGTGTGTGTGTAATTTAAACTAGCAGTTCTGTTGTGTATGAGAGAAGTATATGTGTGTGAGTATGTGTGTGTGTGTGTGTGTGTGTGTGTGTGTGTGTGTGTGTGTGTAAAATTTAAACTACCCATTCTTTGCTGAATGAGATAGAAGGTGTGTGTTGCTGTGTGAGAGAGTAAGTGTGTATATGTCTGTATATGTGTGTGTTGCTGTGTGACAGTAGAGAGAAGGTAGGTGTGTGTGGGTGTAGGAGTGTTTTAATATACCTCTTAATTGTCCAGATTTAGCCTCATACTTTTGGTCTGTTTGTCATAAAATATGTGGCTTTTTGGTAATTCATGGAAGACGGAAGTCAATAAATAATGACATAAGTTTAAGACTTCACAGCCTTCAGGAAAAATGAATGCCAACACAAACTTTGTTATTCTACCAACTTTCTAAGTTAAAAAGGGTAATATTTAAAAATCACCCTATTTTTCGGCCATTATATTCCTAATATTTTAGGCTTTGCCCAGATTTCTTGCGGTAAGAGTTTGAGAGGTATGCATACCTTCACAGTAGACTCGGTAATCCGGAAATGGAGTATCAGCACACTGATACTCCATTTCCGGATTACCGAGTCTACTGTGAAGTTGTTTGTTCTGTTTTGATGTGTTTTACTTAGGTATGCATACCTCTCAACTGACCAGATTTTTCCCTCGTGTTTTTGGCCAATTCTTCATAGAATTTGTGGTTTTCTGGCAATTTACAGAGGATTTAAGTCACTAAATAATTACATATGAGGTTCAGATTTCATATCCTTAAGAAAATGCTTGCTGGGGGTGTGGCCAAGATGCCAAGTAGATAACAGCACTTTCTTGAAGCTCTGCCTGTGAAGTTTTGTCTCTCACGAGATTTTTTTTTAAATTTTACTTAATAAACATTGAAGATTTTTCTCACAACTATTCCTCTTACTATTGTGGATTATCTGCTAAAAAGAAAACCAAGTTGTTAGTAATATTTATTCATAAATTTCCTGTCAGAATTTCTGCAGCTGAATACAGATTGACGCAGATATGAGTCATTCAGAATCCTCTCTACTGGACAGTACAATGAAAAAAGAACTTCACAATAATTTCCAGTATACAAGACCTCTCGGTAAAAATGGATAATCTGAAAAAATTATGGAGAACATGAAAAGAGAAAGTAAGAAACAAACAGATGATCTGAAAGAAATAATTACAAAACACTCAGAGCAAATAACAGCTATAGAGATATCTGTAAATGAAATAGATGGAAGATAAATGGAAAATGACACCCAGATAGCTTTATACTTAGACGAGACAATTTATTACAAGAAAAAAATGGAAGACCTAGAATCAAGATCAAGAAGAAATATTATCAGAATATATGGAGTCAATGGCTACCTAAGATACTAAACCTTCCTGAAGCCTTATCATTTGGGATTGAAAGGGCTCACAGGTCATTATCAAATTAATCTCTCTCAAAAAATACATCAGTGAGATCTATTATTGTAAAATTATTGTCAACACAGGATAAAGATTTAGTACTGAGAACTGCTTGGTGGGGAAATCCAATACAAATCAATGGAAGAAACATTAGATTTGAATTGATAATGACTATACATCTACAAGAAAAGCCTGCACTCCTGTTATCAAAAACCTTAAAAGAGCAGATATAAAATCCCAGATTATGTTTCCAGCCAGAATCGAGATTACCCTTTCGGATGGTCAGAAAATATTCAACAGCCTTGAAGAAGCAACTGATTTTGTGAAGAAAAACAATTTACTAGACAAAGTAGAAGAAATGGACCTTTCTTTACCAAGTTTAAAAAGGCAAGCTACTAATAGTAAAATTCCTGCAAGTGACAAAACCAACAAAAAGCTTAAAGGAAAATAAACTAGAAAATCTTCTCATTTAATATGTTTCAATAGACAAAATCTATACAAACCGCAAGAAGCAAACAAACAAGCATTAAGGTAAAAGTTTCACATATTTATATAGATATACAATTATATGTATATATATATTTTTTCTAAATAACTTAGCAATATGGCTGTATTTTAATGCATTAGCATTTATAACACAACAGATTTAATACCTAGAATACTGAAGAGAGATAACGTCAGTTAAAACTGTCTAAATGGAAACTGGAATTTTGAGTATTTGACTTGAACTGCCTTCATCTAAAACAGGAACCTTTTAGTGACTGAAATATAAAATGCCCAACTATGATACATCCTTTTAGAGCAGAAACATGTGTGCCTTTGCATAGAACTTAAGAGGAAAAGCTATGTGAAAAGCTGAAATGACTGTGTGACTGTCATGTAATAGGAGAGAAATTGCTTTTTTGTAGGTAGGAAGCTTTTATTTAGTGTAATTTAATAAAAAAGAGACAATTGCTGGTGGTTATTGAGGTCCAATGTTTGTGTTGATTGTCTGTGTCATATTACTAGAGGGGAGATTGGCTTTGAAGGGGCGTTCACATACATTTCGTTCTATAAATGAACACAAAACTGTTGAAACTGTTATTAACCTGGTTGTATTTATTCTCTTGTCTCCCATGACTATTGAGTATTTATAGACTTTTTTCAAGCACAGATAGTTTCAGACTCACCACCCTCTAGATGCATTTCACTACTGGAACTCTCAAAACCTTCACCAGAACCAGATCTTGAGCATAGAGCAGCTTTCTGATTCATAGCAGTGAATTTGTTCATGTAACTGTGCGAATAATTGAACCAGACAACCTTTGAATTCTCGTCGCTGCTTGATGAGCTTTTGCAACGAAAAAACTGGGGAAACACAGCCACAATATCACACTACGAAGATTTCTAGTCTTTATATTACTGTAAAAGCGTGAGTTAACATCAAATGTTTCATAAATACCTAATTTTGTTGTTATTACCACATATGTCAAGGTAAAGTATTGCAATCTTACAATTAGATAACCGGATAGCTGCTATGTTCTTATATTGCGTTCTTTCTCTACGAAATAGTCCAAGTAAAAGTTCATCATACATAGTAATAAGCCAGGAAAGCTGTAATATCTATAAATGAATGGTGGTCATATACTAAAAGTTGACTATTGCTTGTATTTCAAACATAATTCCTACATGGTAACATCTTTATAAGGTTTGCATAGTTTCTAAAGTTCATAGCTATGGATGGTAACTAGGCATCTCATTTGCATTTTAGCTCTATAATACTGTGCTTATAGGTTTGATTACTTGATGTAAGTTAAGTTCTGTGGAAGTCATACTAGGAACCTACTCCAAAGAAGTAACAAGTATTTAACTGTATAATATCATGCTGCAATTTATGTAACAATAAGATGGTTCAAAAATAACATTGTCAGCAAACCGCACAAACAACTATTATCTAGAGACATACAATCTCTGATTTTAAATGGAAAATACATACCTGGTATTATGAAGTATAGACTTATAAGCAAATATGAACATTTTTTTTCTGTTTCTAAAAAAAATGATCTAAACTTAGATTAATGACTATATACTATAGGTCGTACATATATACCACATATACGGTGACATTGTAAAGGGACTAATACCCTTACACTACCTTTAGTTTTAAATTGTTGTTGCATATTTACAATGCTAAACCTGATTATTAATACATATGTGACCCCCCCTAAATGAATAAAGGGTAAAGTTCATATGGAGGCGAATGTAGATTAGGTGACATATGGAAAACTACATAATTAAATGTTCTTTTCACATTCTCAGTTTTATATTTAAAGATATATAGCAGGTATAGGTGGTTGACTCTCATAAGCAACTTATATTGTCAATTACTTCACAAAATGATATAAGGCTACCAATCATTGCTAACTAAAATGTAACTATATTTCACACCTATTTTAACATACTTAAGTTACATATTGAAGTATGAAATGTTGATAAAGCAGTTATACTAGAATACCTATCTCAGAAATGGGGATAGATTTGTTTTTTTTTATAACTTTCTCTCACTTTTAATTATAAAGGATTTAATTTTATTGCTGTATGAGACCCTGAGTATGTTAGTTAAACGACAGAATGTTCAGTTTTTTTTTTGTATTCATATGTTTTTCTCAATATCACAATCCTTTCTGAATTTCTAGTTATATTCTGTGAAGATAATTCTAAAATTGATATTATTTAATGAATATTTATAACATGACTTCTATGGAGACAGTAGTTTGTAAACTAATGATTTAAAAGATAGATTAACGTAGAGACTAAGATAACAGGTAATATAAATTTTTATTTGTTACTATGTGTAAAGAGAGGGAAGAAAAGGAAAAGGAAAGGGAAGAGAGAAGAAAGGGTCATTTCAAGAAGCATGCATGGTTACCAATATATATGGTAATTTAAAAATGTTTGTTTAGATGTATTATAGATATATATGTAATCTTCACGTTATCTTTATTGGTTGTTGTCTATAAACTAAAGAAAATAGAATAGAAGAAAAAGAAATAAACATAGATCTAGTATATGAGATAGTTATACAAATCAATATACCTACTTATATAATTTTCAGTTACAGTACTGGATAGGAACTTTTCCGCACTTGTGCCTGTTTCCCCCCTTTGCTATAACTAGCCTAGTCCGGTTACAGAGTTGCTGTATCCAGGATTCTTAGTAAGTTTCTGAGCCCCCAAGCCTTTCTGTGTTGGAGGAAAGCCTTCTAGCTTATCAGTGGGAGTGGTAAGCACTAGGTAGCCTATCCTTCATGGGAAGAATGAGTTTTGGCCCAGAAATTGTAGTTTATTTGGCCGTTTGGGCAGTTTTCCATCTCTTTCAACTTGCTAGCTTAAAAGCCTGCATTTGTACTTGTTCCCTGCCTTTCATGTAACTAGTCTAGTCCAGGTACATATTTGCTGTATTCCAGGACTCTTTGTAAGCTTCTGAGCCCCCCAAGTCTTTCTGTGTTGGAGGGAAGCCTTCTAGCTTATCAGTGGGAATGGTAACCATTAGGTAGCCTGTCTACCATAAGAGGAGTGGTTCCTGGCCCAGAAATTGTAGCTATTGGCCGTTTGGGCAGTTTTTTTCCATCTCTCTCAACATTCTGGTTTAAAAGCCACACTTGCGCTTGTTTCCCACCTTTCCTGTAACTAGCCTAGTCCAGATACAGAGTTGCTGTATCCAGGACTGTTGGTAAGCTTCTGAGCCCCGCAAGCTTTTCTGTGTTGGAGGAAAGCCTTCTAGCTTATCAGTGGGAGTGGTAAGCACTAGGTAGCCTGTCTACCATGAGAGGAGAGGTTCTTGGCCCAGAAATTGTAGTTTATTGACCATTTGGACAGTTTGTCCGTCTCTTTCATCTTTCTGGTTTAAAAGACCACATTTGTGCTTGTTTCCCATCTTTCCTGTAACTAACCTACTGGTAGCACTAGAAAGCCTTAAACTGATACAAGCCTTCTAGCTTAGGAGAGAGACTTTGGAATGATTAAGTATCAGTTTACTGTACTTTCTTGCTGTACTTAAATGTTTTCTGACTTAAATGCAGATTTTCCAGCGTTTATTGTGATTTAAAAGCCTGTTTTTTCACATATTGTACTTATATGACTGCCTGCACTTTTAAAAAGTTGTTTTTTGTTTAAATAATTTGTTTAACTGTTGTAGGCTACACACTAAAGTGTGATAGCCTTTTCTGATCGTTTGTAGTAATTTAGAGCTGTTTTGAGTGTATTTTTTACTGTTTCTGCCTTATCTTTTAAAAAAAAAACAATAACAAAAAATCCTTGTTTCCCGCCTTTCTAAGCTAGTATAGTCCAGTTTTCAGGCTAGTGCTGAATTCAGGGCTGTGATACTAGTTTCTGAGTTGCCCATACCTTACTTGGATAGAAGGAAGTTTCTCTGTTCACCTGTGAAAGAGGGGAGCTTTGAGCAACCTACCTGTCCCTGGAGGAGTGGTTCCAGCCCAGTCTATTGGCCATTTTAGGCTAATTTCTATCTCTTTCATTTCCCTACTATAAAAACTGCGTTTGCACAGTTTTGTGCACCAGGCAGTGCCGGTTAGCTACGGTTAAATTATTCCCGGCTCCACTAAGTCTCCTGTTCAGTTTTTCCCTTGAAACTAGTCTAACTCTCAACCTAAGCACTCAAAAAGCATCTTACAGCCCAGCACTTGCTCAGACCTAATACCAAGCACTAATTTACCCTGACAATGATTGCCCTGCAGGGCAAGACTCTTTATTCACTCCTCACCAACCAAGCGACTAAGCAGCTCACCCTACTATTCAGGCATGACCAAAGGGCAAACTCAGGTGCACTCTCCAGTCCAGCTGGTGAATCTGGGTATCCTGAGGCAATGTTACAACTGTCTCATGTACATAGACAACCCTCTCCTCCTACCACAAAACACTAACATATGCGAGAGATGCAGTTATACAGCTAAGCTGTCTCCACCCAAGACTGGAACAGACAGTGAAGAGGAGAAGGTTAACACGTGCACCACAACTCCAGCCACACACAGACCTACTAAAACAGCACTGGCAAAAAATACACATAAATACACAACATCATACTTGGGGGGGCTCTAAATAAAAACCTGCAAAAGCATCAGAGACCTCCAAAGCAGACACCCAAACAACCTGCACTTCCCATCACAAACCAGACAACACATAAAACACAAAATCAGTGTGCCACACAATCACAGCCCTTAAGGTGAAATAACATACCTAACACATTAGTAATAGGTGACTCTATAGTCAGGCACACTGATGTCCCACTCACTAGGCTGGACAAGCAGAAGGTTACTGTTAGCTGCTTGTCGGGAGCCAGAATCCGCCACGTAACACAAGCACTCAGGTCACTCCAGAACAAGTACAAATGTGACTTTGTCATTGTTCATGTTGGTGTGAATGACCTGAGACATACCTCCCTGGACTACATGAAAAGAGACATGGAAGAGCTTTCTGATCATGTAGCCCAGGCTGGTATGACCCTGACCCTGAATAGCATCCTGCACTCACCAAGAATGATACCTCAGTATAAAGAAAAAATGATCAATTTTAACAACTGGCTAAGCTTCTGGTGTCATTCAAAGGGGGATCCAGTGTTTGTCTGCCTGGGATGACATACTCGACAAGTCACGTTGTTTCGCAAGAGATGGCTTGCACCTGTCACCCCTAGGCTTTTGAATACTGTCCAATGCTCTTGCTGCCCCCATAGTGCCTTTTTTAGGCAAGGCTCAAAAGTCAAACCCACCTCCATAAACAGCAGAATTAACAAAAAACTGAGGGTTATGCTACTCGACGCCAGGAGTTTAAATCTCAAAATGCACAGGCTCAAAGCACTCCTCAGTATGGTGAATGTCGACATCTGTGCAATAACTGAAACCTGGTTCAAGGCTCCAGAGAGCACCCCAGCACTACTGGGCTACAACTCATACCACATGTTTCGGCCACAGAAAACGGACTGAAACACAAAAGGAGGGGGTGTATCCATATTCATCAAGGATACCTACACCTCCAGGAAACCACAGCAAAAACTTTTCTAAAGCAAACTTCACCTTACTTAAGACAGAGGTGGTAAGCTTCACAACCCCCACGCTAAAGGATAATGCTGCCCAAGATGCAGAAACCTTTACAAATGCACTCTATGAGCACCTACAAGGATGCATGGATTGTGCGTACCATCCCTAGCAAAACCAAGACTCAATTCTCTAAGAGAAGGAAACCAGTTTGGTGGACCCCTGCAATAAACAGGCTATACAATAGAAGGAGGAAACTAGTTCAGAAAAAAAGCAAATCCCAAGAAGGAAAGACATCCCTGATCAGTATCAGTAAGAAACTGAGGTCCCTCATGAAATCATCCAAGGCTAACTTCGAAAGAAAAATAGCCAAGGATTCAAAAGATAACCACAAAGCCTTCTTTAGCTATGTTAAGAATCTAAGTGGCAACTCACAGATATGCACTGAACTAGTGCAAAATAGCACAAAATATAGTGAACCTACTGATATTGCCAACATCATGGCAGATAGATTCAGTGCAAACTTCACCCCCCTCTCACCTCCAAAAGGGCCCACAACAATACCGGAAAAGTGTAGTGTCCCAAAAATCACAGATGCACAGGTGAAAACAGCCCTTTCAAAAGCCAAAAACACAACGTCAATGGGACCAGATGGTGCCCCAGGCTGTGTCTTGCACAAACTACAGAACGAACTAACTAAGAATGCTGATGGAATTGTGAGTTTGAGTTTCAGTACATTTTTAGGGAATTATGAGTTTCAGTGCATTTTCATGGAATTGTGAGTTTCAATGAAAGAGAAGATTACTGCTGCTCATGCTAAGAATGTTTTTAATGTGCAGCTGTTTCACTTAGCAAATGGCAATCACTGTTTGTGCTGTAGAATTTGAAAGCAGTGTTAGTAGCATAATTGCCTTTGGTGCAGAAGGCTATGGATTCTATTCCCACACCATGTAGATGGAGTGCTGGTATTCCAGTGCCCTTTTGCTTGTTGATTATTTGGTGCATTTCAAGTGAGATAGGGGTTCTGCACTCCTGAGTGTGTCCTCCTTTGTATGAGATGCCTAGTAACTGTGAACTTGTCTGTTAGTCATTCCTTATTGCAATACTACCAGCTTCTCAATTTCTTTTAAATGTTACATAGACAATTAATTCTTCAAGGGCAGCAGGTAATGGATTTTTAGCATGTCATGGAATTTAAATGTTGATGAAAACTTCAGCTGTGCATCTACAAGCTCAGAAAGCTTGTAGCGCTCTATTCACCCAAAATGCTGCATGCTCTGCCATCTACATGTTAGTGCTGGTAATAATTTGAGTACAGCTTTTATTTGTGCATTTATCAATGAAACAAGTCATGTTAAAAACATATTAACTGAAAACTGGAAGAAGAGTTCCTCTGTGGAATTTTTGGTAGAGTTGGGTTTTGCGCCAAAAATTATTTTTAAAAGGGGTGTTAACATTAAACAGTGGTTAGAAATTGCACCTAGATCAGCTGACATCAGCAAATCTAAAAAGAGTAAATGTGGTAGATGTAAACAATGCCAGTATATACTAGACTGTAGGAGTACATTTGTTAAGAATTATCAAAGAAGTTTAGTATTCCCTGGTAAATTTGTTTGCAGTACTAAAGCAGGCGTATATTTGAGCCACTTAGTTTCTTGCGATGCATTTTACACAGGCAAGACAGAATGCCAGCTCAAAAAAATGTATTTACAAGCACTCCCAGGACATTAAAAAGGGGAACCTTAACAATGCTTTTTGCAAACACTCTACATTATGTAAGAACTTTAAGAGATTTGTGTTGTTCATCTTGGGGAAAGTTGATATTTTGGAACAAGCTGGAGCATGGAAAGAATATTTAAGCAAACAGGCAATAGTTTTACACAAATGTCAACATGGTAATATGTGTCAGGTTTCTATTGGATTGTTTATTAGAAAGTTGATTGATGGTATTTAACTAAGTGTGTTAGCTGATGGAGCAGTTTTGAAAATGTCATGTTGAGGACGAAAGTGCTTAACTACTACATTGTGTTTTGTATTGTGTACCTATCAATAAGTATATTTTCACACTTAACAAGTGCCTATGTATTACCACCAAGTTTGGAGGTGGTTCATTTAGATTTATACTTATCCAGCACCTCTTGGTACTGTAGTTCTCCTTTTGTTTTGGTTACTTGCCATCTACATTGTGTCTAGGTCAACATCATTAACACTTAGCGTTACCCACCCTTCATATGTTACCCTGTGTCCCATAGTATTTGGTCTTCATATCCTGCTGTCAAAAAAAGGTTCATTCTCAAACACAACTCACCTGCTTTATGAGCAGTAGTTACAGACGAACTTCTTAAACTTTATGAAGGTTTTTAAAGCATAGGAACTGTTCTGGTTAACAGCTGGGATGCCTTAAACAATTTTGAAATATACAAATATGTCTACCTTGCAGTTAATTTCTAAAATCATAAGAAAACAAATCTATCTTCGGACTGTAATGTCAATATCAGAAAAAATAGTGTACAAGTTGCAGTGCAGCGCACTCTCATGTGGAAAACATGCATAGTTACTAGACGTACTTCATTTAATATTTGGTCCATTATCTGATGAGTGTACTTCATGACAGCAAGGTAGATAAGAAGCTCCCATGACAAATCTAATATATAATATCTATTGATTGCTTGAGTATGCTGCTTGTGGTCAGTCAATAAATTAGGTGGATTACATAGATGTGGCTTCCTATATAATGCTATTAGATGAGATACAGGAAAACTAAAAACTGCCAAGCATTTTGCTTGATACACTTCAGTGAAATCAGGGCACTGCAGGAAACCCTCGCTGATGAGACAGAAATCAGTCTTTGTACTATGTTTTTGTTGTCTGCAGCTAAACTGTTCCATCTGAAACCTTCATAGTATGACTTGCCTTCTTATTTACTGCGTAATTTAACAAGAAGATAGCACTGGACTAGTTGGCCAGTTTTCAAAAATTGCTAGTGGTTAAAGTGCCTAACTATATGTCTTAATGGGGTCTGTGAACAATGCATACTGATGTCTATTATGATAAAATACAAAAATATTGTACAAGTCTACATCAGTTTTGCACAATTAGACAGGAATATAATAAAGTTAAGGATAGCAAAGCCCTTTTATTATAAAGTAACAAAGCTAAATATTGCAAATTCCTTTTCTTCTTGCCTTTTCCATTGTATAGCTGTTTTGACTTACACCTATACTTAGCAATGATTACATATATAACAATTCAAGTATTGTCACTGATACTATAAGTTACAGAACTCAGGAAGAAGCTAAAGCTGTTAGTGATTAAAATATATTTCAACATAGCTGTTGCTAATAGAATTGGATTATGTTTTAATGAAAAGGGAAACTAAAGTTTCAGGTAATGTGAAATTAAACCTCCGTGTGATAGTCTGACATTCAGATACCCAATGACAAGCTTCCTGTGCCACTGAAAGAAATTACTTATCATTTTTGGAAACATACAGAGCTGTCTTTGCAAATGGTTTATTCTGGGCTATTTAGGTCATTTGCATTATCACTATTTTAAAATAGCAGAAGCATTATAGATATTATTATGCAGGCAGTGCAAGAGTACTCCCAGTAAATAGTACAAGCTTGGGAGTTACTTCATAAATGATAGCAGTTTTCCTTTAGATTTTTTAAGAGAACTAACCTGAATTCATAATAAGGAATTTGTAGAATTACAATGTTTGTTTCATTTTAAAATTTTCTTTGTAGGATTGCCCTCTTTCTGCATAGTTTCAAGTGATATCATGACACTTGATATTGACAATGAATTGTAAATTAGGTGTAGAATTATTTGGCAAACACGATACTCAGAATAATGCTTGCCAAGCTTAATTCAGATCCAGGTTCTTTCAAAGTAGAGGATTCCACAACAACTGATCTTAGGACTTTTTCACTTTTTACTAACATCATTATAATTAAGTTACACTATCGTCAGAGTACAAATTTTGCTGACACTTTTCTGACACTTTTTTTTTGTTCTTCTCCTTTCTTTCTTTTTGTTTTTTTTAACACTTTTTTTTCCCAGCCATCAGTAGCTTTCTTGATTAGTCAGCTCATTTGTTTCCTATGAGATGAGTGCCGTCCAAAAGGGCTCATCTTCCAGGCAACCATTAGGGGTGGTTTGAAGGATTTTCTGTTTTCACCGCACCCGTAATCAGTATATACACCCAGCAAGGTGCTGGGGAATTGCTTGCAATGGTCTTTGTCCTCAGAATACTTTCCCCTCACTTGTACAGGGGGCTTACCCTCCAAGCAGCACTGTGTCTTTCCCCACAGCATAAGTAGTAGTCTGCACCAGGAATATTACACCTGCCCTGTGTGTATTTCTGAATGTACACAAACCACATCGTCCCCCAGCGAGGGCCATTATGCACCAACTTCACTCCTTCTTGCCTGGCTGCCCCAGGGCCAAGGCAGATAATTGAATTCCAGTTACTTAGGTCACAGATATGGCTACACCTGTGTGTGCCACAGAGCTGGGCAACTTTCCTGATACTTTAACCATGGAGGTCAACCATGGTTGTGTAAGTAGGTCTACAGACTTTAAAACATTAAATGAATTTGGATAACAGTAGCAAACTGAAATTAACTCAAACAGAACATCAGGCATGCTGGTTGACACATCGCAACTGAAAAACCTTTATATAAATCTTGTATTAATAAAGAGAAAAGATGTGCCACAGGTCAACTTTGTCCATATTCATAGTACATTTTTTAGCAATATCAGTCCTTAAAAGCTTGCAACATATATGTATTGCTACACAACACTATGAGCTTTAACAAAAAACTCAATTCCTACAACCACTTCTTAACCTGGAAAACATTTTTAGATGCTTAGTCATGGAGACCTGGTTCAAGTACACTGGGAATATTTTACCAGGTGTGTTTCAATGCTTATAATACATTCAGGCCCACCACAATAGATGAAGGTACTAAAGGTGGTGGTGTCACCACAATTATAAAAAAAAAAAAATGTAATCTCCAGACTAATTAAACAAGATTATGATCTGGAATTCCTTCACATCTAGCTTTTTATTAACAAGACCCCTAATCAATTATGCCTAATGTACAACCCCTCTGAATGCCCCCCCCCAGTTCATGACTCCTATCTAAGCAGTACAGAGTCCCCGTGCATTACTCCAAGCACCATTCTCCTAGGGGACTTCAAGTACCCTACATTAACTAGGAGATGTATATATCCTCTAACATGAATTCCCAGAGATTTCTAGACTTTATCAATACAAACTTTCAGGACCAGTAAATCTTCACCCAAACCAGGGACAGTAAAATCCTGGATTTGATCCTCACCAGTATGGGTCAGCTCTGTTCCCTACCAAATGTAACTCCCTCACTGGTCAAACCAGACCATACATCAGTCACATTCATCTTCAGAGTAAAGCCAAAAGAATCTTCCAATACCTTAGTGTTCAGAGATTATCCCAAAGTTAATTTATTGAAAATCACTGAGGACTTGGCTAAATTCAGCCTCTCCTTTCAGATCACTGACCCCAGTGCTTATGTGGAAACCCTTACAGATCAATTCTTTGTACATATTAGTAGATGGATCTGAGACCAGTATTTACTAAATACAATGCCACATTCAAAAATAAACCCTAATGGTGGAGCTCTAATATAAAGAGGCTCTGTAATAAAAGAAAAAAAAATAATTTGCAGGTAAAAATAAATGTAACTTTCAAGATGCAAAAAAAAGCTCTTTCCAAATTTAACAGGCACCTCTGAAGTCAGATCGAATCATAGCCGCCCAGAGAAAAGACACCATAAAGCCTTCTTTGACTGTGTTAGAAACCCTAGAAGCAATGTCCAGCAAAGCATAAAGAGTATAGTAAATTATATCACATACTCAGACCATGAGGACATAGCCAGTCTACTAGCAGACACATTTAACTCCAACTTCATCACCTCTCCCCTCCTACATTCACAAATCTCATACCTGCATCTACAAACTCCACCCTCAAATTTCCCTTGAACAAGTCCTCAGGGCACTATCCAAGGCCAAAAATGCTGATGACAGACCTCTCAGACCCCCCTAGAGAAGCTATTCAATGTTAGCCTCCAAACAGATGAGTGACAGCAGCTGTCATCCCTTTGTACAAAGGTGGGGCAATAAGAGACCTGAGAAATCATAGACCTGTCTGACCGTATTTATGGCTATGAAAAGGATCATTATAGAATTAATAAATAAGGATATATGTAACTTACAAACTTTTAACCTAAGCAAGTTCAAGTTGGCAAGGGCAATTTCTACCTACTTATCTTGGTTGACTTCTTCAAGAATGTTACTGAAGCAATGGTTGAGGACAAATCAGTGTATACCTCATATATGGACATTGCAAAGGTGTTCAACACCATCCCGCACTCAGGTATCATAGATAAATTATCCCACTTAAATGTGAATCCCTATGTAACTCATTGGATAGCAAATTGACTAACAAATAGAATTCAGGAAATTAGAGTGGGCTGCTCTTCCTCTTTCAAAAGACCTGTCACTAGCAGTTTTCACAAGGATTCAGTCCTTGGGCCACTCATCTTTGGCACTTACTTCTCTATGGTCAAAGCTACTGTTAAGGGTTTATGGCTGACCAGGTTTGCAGATGACTGCAAACTTATTGTCATCATAAACTCCCAAGACTACACCAAGATCCTCCAATATAGCCTTCCCAAAATTAGTAAGTCCCTTCTAAATATCACATTGACAACACTGCCCCCCACCGAAAACCAATCCAGTACCTGAGAACCTGTGTAGACAATGAACTGTCCTTTGATAACCATGAATCCAATAATGTAAGAAAGTCAATTTTTATTGCACAGTGTATTACTAGTGATAGGTCATCCAGGCCCAGGGATGTGGTCAGTCAACTGTGTTCTGTGCTGTCCAAGCCAATTATAAGTATAATTCCCACTTCAGTATGTACTCATCCAAACATTTGATACAACATGAATGCCCACAGTGTTTTCTTACTAAGAAAATTAAGGACCTAAATTATAAAAAATATGTGGACCACCTCAATGCCTTGTCCCTCTTTCTTTGTGTCATACAAGCTTCTGAGAGGCAATCCTTGTCTTGCTTACAAAGCCTCAATAGACCCTATCTTGTCAGACCTACTACACATTCACCAGTCCAGTGGGAATATAAGTATTCACTCAAGAGAGCTCAGTCTATTTTTTTACATAAATAGAACACATTGGCTGGATAGATATGTATCACAGATAATGCCACTTCTTTGGAATCATCTTCCTCTCCACATAAAGCAAAGTACTTCTGTTATACTATTAAAATGTAATCTAGACAAATGGATGGTAACTGCAAATCACCCCACTTTAGCACCCTTGTCCGTCATGAGTAGGAACAGTGCAAATGTTCTGCCCATTTCTGGGTTATTTGTTGCTGAACATTTCATGGGAATGTATTGCTAGGCATCTTAAGTGTCTCAAAGACCAATAACCTAGTAAATACCTATGAAACTGTGGAGTTAGAAACCGTTAGCAACCGATACTGTATGTAATGCCTTTCTCTCTGTTTCTCTTCTTCTTATGTCTCATGACAAAGACCAGTTTCCCTTTATGATATTAATTTTGTGCAGGAGATGCTACACCTCCTTGCTCTGAGCCCACAACTTTAACAAAGTTGGAGTTCTTGTCCTGGAAAACTCTTTCTATTGGCAGTTACCATAGTCAAGTGAACTTCTGAGCTTATCTCTGACATACATTACCTTATCTCTCAAGAAGAAACATTCTATGTACTAATCCATCCTTCACACTTAACATGGCTACAGGCAATAACTTAAATTGGTCTGTCCATTTGTCAGTTTCCATCTCACAATAATTTAACCAGAATGAGCATTTTCATCACTTAAGTGGTGTACACAAGCAGTTTGGGTTTGAAATAAACATGATAGTGTCTGTAAGAAAAGGTGGTGACCTCTTTTCCCTTCAACAAATGCTGCAGAGGCAAAAATGTCACAAAGCAACATCTTGCCAAGTTATATTCAAATTACTTTATCATAAGGTATGGCAAGTGAGGCATTGACAGCACTTTCTACATCATGTAATGTCTGTCATTCCCCTGTGGATATTTGTACAGCTGTAACCTGGTCATCCTTGAATACTTTTTTAAAGTATAAGCTGGTCACATTCTTTGGATCTTGGTATTGGTTTGGGGCCAGTACTATGAAGGTAATATTTCCTTAAGACAGCCACCAAGATGGTTGAGTTGGATGCTGTCTCCTAGCTGTTCTTGCAGCTAATGCTCTATGAAGACAGACACTAAAGTTATATAATACTTACTAAAATTTTAGATTTGTGAGTAGAGCTCCTACTGCAAGAAGCATCATGAACTCCTCCCTACTACCTTATGCCTTTTCATTTGTCTTTCATTTTATATGTAATTGAAGCATTCTGTTAGAGCAGTGCATTCTGGAGATTTGGAAGAGTGTTATTTGCTGAGTATTCTTAACTCCTCCAACATCAATCCTACTTGTTGTTCCAGGTGGAGCTCTACTTACAAATCTAGCACTGCAGTGAGTACCAATAATGTTTGTTAACTAGTTACTATGGGAATATATGAATCATCTAAAATAATATAACATAAGACAGGATAACAGCAAAGGAAATAATGGAACTCTTCCAAAAGAAAAGTACTTCTTGGAGAACAAAATAAAGAAATCAGTGTTGCAAGTGGGAGACAGAGTTGGCCAACTGTTGGAACAACAAAAAAGGATTAAAGTTAGTGAGCATATGGAATAAAGGAGGGGAAATGAATTAAAGACTAGAGCACAATAGATGTACTTAACAGAGGTAAAAGTAAGAAACAAAGGAAATGTATGATAAATCTAGTGTATATACTAGTAACAGAAATGTTCAAAGTTAAACTTCATGACAGCAACTAAGTTTCAAGAGTCTGTTGAGTTATGTGATGGCAGAGTTTCAGATGCCAGTACAATGTAAGTGTTGTATAAAAATGTGTTTTAATGTTTTATATACATTTTTGTAGCTTTCTGTGAGAGCATTCTAGTCTTTCTGTATTTGGTAAGTGGAAGTGATTTCAACAGGATGATTGTTAGACTGAAAATGTCTAAAATTACAGGGGGAAAGGAACAGAGAATATGGTATCCAGTATGCTAGGATTGACCTGTATGAAGTAAGCATCATTTGTTGTCATAAATTAGCTATATGCTTAGTGAATTGACCATATTTAAGATTATTTGGGAAAGATTTGAACTCCTTCACACCTGGTAGCTGTTAAACAACTAACTGCTGAAACTTAAACAAATACACAGAATCAAGAGAGTTTTTCTGAAAAATCAAGATAAAAAGCAAAAGCCCAACAAGCATAAATATCTAGTGAACAAATGTTTTTAAAATTAGCAAACAAAAATATTATTCAGCAAAACCCTTTTTTGCAGTGATAATCACCAATACATTCAAAATCTTTGCATTAGTATTATAACGGATTTCATTGTAAACATTCCAACATACATTTTTACCTAATTTTCACAGGCAAATGTAGAAGCTCAATATATGGCATTAGAAGCAGATTTGTTCAGCAAGATTTGAGCTTTTTTGTGTTTACAAGCAGTTTCTTTATTGACATTTTTTTAGCTATTTACAGAAATAAGAAAATGTTACCTGTGTATGTAGTTAACAATGCAAAATTTAGTTTAGTAACTCTTAAGGCATACAATTAAAGTGAAAATATCATTGGCAGCATTTTCCTACATCACTTATGATTTGGGCTAATGCCATTGATGAGTTTTATGCTACTTGATTTTTGGCAATAGTAAATATGAAAATATTGCAAATTTTCATGATAACTAAGACATTTCTAGCAACAACTCTAATATACTTCATCATAAATAGATGAGGACAGTGTATCTTTCTGTCTCCCATATAAACATTTCATGTGAAAATCATTAGTAAGATGTAAATCATTCACCAAGGACTGCGTGAAATACTCATAATGATACAAATAGTGATCAGTACCTACTTTGCAGTAGATTGTAATCAATCGTCATGGTTTATTTGGCAATTTTATGATAGATACTTTGAAACTTAATCAGTAGAGCTGGTGATGTTTTAGTGATTATATAGTGTAAGTGGAGAAATTTTTGTAACAGGCTTGGAGAAGCTAATGATATTCTTGTGTTATTTTTAGAATAATTAGTTGTATTTTTTAGGGTGCATTCTCATTGACTGCTTTATGTAAGGATGTTTTGAATATAAGTAAATCAAATTTAAAATCTTAGTCAATCCATATCCCTAGGTACTTGGCTCAATAGTATTAAGGCTGTGGGGAGAGTGCTGTTAGTTGTTCAGGTCAGAAGTTTGGATCTTTACGTTAAGAAGACAAGGAGAGTAATAAAATATTGCTTTCTAGTTATTGGCATTTAATATCAATTTGGAATTAGCCATATCTGAAGAGAGTTGAATGCATTTTGAAACGTACCTTTTGGGGGACGTATATTGTAGAGCAGGAATGTGGAGTCTTTAACATGCCTGTAGAGCCTGACATTGTGGTATGAAATATTTAGATACTTTAGAAATACTATGAAAAACACAAGCCCAAAAATGGGAGTCAAGGAGCACATTGTGAGTCCATGAGATAGGCCTTGATAATGCAGTGATCCATTTTATTATTTCCTGTTGATTATCAAGGCAGCTAAAAGACTAGTCAATATTTTCCAGGTGAGCTCCATACCATGTAAATCTGTGAAGTAGGTGCATGTGACTATTTTGAAAATTCAAACATGAAAATTCTAAGCAGTAACAACTCTATTTTTGTTGAGCTCTGTGAGAATAACATTTCTGACCGCTGGGGTTCATATGTTCATAGGTTAGTACTAGGCTAGCTGCTCTTGTGGGCCATTTTAAGACTAGCTAATTTCCCTTTTGGTCCTTGAATTAACCTATCTTATTTGGTGTTACATTGGCCTTACCCATACCATGGTCATTAATTATATATTATCCTAAGTTAGAATAACTGGGCTTATACCATAGAAAATATGAGTGAGTGTTTGCATGAGACAAAGCATTTAGGACCTGTTTCTGTCCATTAGTAGTACAGGGGGCAGTCCCAGGGTAAATTTTCTATTTTCAGTCCATCGATCCAAGTTGTGCTGAGGCTGTTTCAAAGCAGCAGTATCCTCTTTGAGATATACCTTTCCCTCCAAACCATTCTGGTGAAGTGCAGAAGAGGTTTAGATCCCTATACTGAATATTCATGATGCTGTTTGACTTGCTGATGTTTAGTAAAGCCATCAGCAGTGGTTGGAGGATGTCTTGTATGCCAGACACAGGTTACCTCTTAGCAGTATGTAAGATACTGAATATAGTGGCAGGGCTTTGACTTGCTCCATGAAGGACAAATTGTTTAGGTTTTGTATGTTTTTAGTAAGGTCTCTGTAGGTGTTCCAGCTGTTGCATCTGTCTGGACAGATACATGCCAGAGGAGGCATTATACTCATTGGTTAGCATAATGAGGTCTGAGTAAAGGGGGGCAGTGACATCCATAGATCTAGACAGAATCCCTTTGTTTATAGGGTGTGTAACATAGAAAGACTTTCTTATAGCAATAGAAACACATTGGTCAAAAGTTAGGTCACTATCCGCATAAGTTCCCAAATCCAGAACAACTGGGTCAGTGCTTAGGGGCATGTTGTTGGTATGGTAGTTTACCCGGGTAGATGACTTCCCAATGAATTTTTTGGCTGCAGTTATTTATTTAGGACAAACCTTCCTAAAGGATGGCTATGTGATTTGGGGATTCAGTGTCTTCTAGGTTGCAGTCATCTGCAAATGTAGTGAGCCAGAACCCTTTGGTACTGGATTTTACATCACAGAAGTAGACAGCAAACAGGAGAGGTCCCAGCATAGAACCCTGGATGACTGTATTGGTGACTGGTCTCTTCGTGGAGATAACTTTCTGTGTTTTGATTTCCTGCATCTTATCTGTGAGATAGTTGACAATCCAGTGGGTAACATAAGAGTGTATTCCCAGTTTATTTAGCTTTTCTACCATACCTGAGTGAGGAATTGTGCCACAGGCTTTAGTCAGATCAAGCTTTACAGCATGTAATGTTTTACTTTCATTTATTGTTTTGATGACTTTTTCAAAAAGTTCACTAAGTTGAGTAAGCATGACCTGCATTGTCGAATCCAAACTGAGATGGGTCCAGTGTTTTAAGGTTCCCTATGTCCATATTGATTAGTTTCATGGTGTTTCTAAGAATGTTTTACTGATCCCTGGTGTGGCTTGAAGGGTTGAAGCCATGTCAACAACTACTGAGGAGGTTATGACTCCTCCCTAACAGTACCTATCTCTGGTTCTACATTTCAACTTCTTCTTTCCCCAAATAGACCCTTACTACTTCCTATCTTAACTACAACTTCAAATCCCTCTATTTCTCACATTTCAGAAACCAAAGAGAAGTTATCAGGACAACCTAACTCTCTTCCTTCATGGAAAATAATTCCATCCTACTTAGCTTCTACCAGATTTCAGACTCTACCACCACTGAATAACCTACAGCCTTGCAACTTCTTGCCTCCTTCTTGTTTCATACTTCCCCACCATCTGCCATCAACAAAATACAGATCCCTTAACTTAATCTTCTACACCTCAGATTATCCTCCATTCTTCTTCTTCTCCTACTGAGCAATCTCTCATCCTACCATGACTTAATAATAGCTCTCAACATATCTCCAACTCTGTCCAAACCACCTATCCATACTTCCACCCTAAACTCTGCACACATCACACCAAACCTATTTAATGACATCCTTACCTTTATCCCAGATATACACCAATTAACTCCATTTCAACTCAAATCAAAATAAAATTAAGTGGAAAAATACTCCCCAAAAACAAGAATCAATAATATTCTAGTATACTAAAATCCTCCTAGGAGGAGACATTCACCTTAATCCTGGCCCCACCTGTCACAACCAACATCAAGACAATTCTGTTCCACACACTAGTGTAACCCGACAATGATCACCCCTCCCAGTAATCTAACTTTTGCTACCTTAAATATTAGAAGCATAGGAAATAGAATTATTGAACTAGATAACTGGATTACCCAGCATTATCCTGATACTCTCGCTATAACTGAAATTTGTCTTAAACCTAGCATAAATGACTCTGAAATTATACCCTAAAGCTATAATGTCATCCATAATGACTGTTTAAAGAGGAAAGGTGACGGCATTGCTTTAGTATTTCCCAACAACTACTGCATTTCCCATACAACAAACCAATACCAAAATTCAGTTCAGCAGAGCTTCTTATTTCTTTCCTGAAAATAAACAATTATAAACAAATATGTATTACTGTCCTTTAAATCCATCCTCTTGGAAATACAGCTGCAATGGAAGATATCCTACAGTGGTTATCCCTAACAATTCCACAAGAAGAAATGCTACTAGGTGATGTCAGTATCAGTTGGTTGAATATGACCTCAAACTTCTCCACATCTAGCATGAACTTATGCAGTTTCGCATAACTAATTAATAACCCCACACATTATAGCAAGGCATCAAATTTTTTATTAGACTGGATCCTAGTGTCAGACCCTAGCAAATTCACCAACATGGACTCTCTCAGTGCTTATCTTCCAGTCTATACAACCAGGTATCTCACACATCAACTGAAACAGTATGTTTATAAAACAATATGCAGCCTGTCCAAGTTTAACCCAGAAATATTCATTACTACCCTATAATCTATAAATTGGAACATCCTAAAAATCCTTCCATTAGATTATGCTGTAAATGAATTTTATACAAAAAGAGATCATTAGTATTCCTAAACATGCATACTGATTGGACATCCCAACCAGCATCCCTTTTGTAAAATGAGAATATACCAATAGAGAAAAGTCTGGCCTCTGAAGTACCATCATACCTCTCAAACTCTTAGAGCAAAAATCTGGACAAAGCCTAAGATGATGGTGGGACAAACAGGGACAGATTTTAAATATTGCTCTTATATACTTAGAAAGTTGATAGAATAATAGGTTTTGCATTAACATGTATTTTTTGAAGAATGTAGAGTCTTAAACTCAAATGTTTGTCATTATTTAATGACTTCAATCCCCAGCTATTTGCCAGAAAGATACAGATTTTAGGAAGAACACACCAAAAGTATGAGACAAAAACCTGGAGATTCTGTGAAAATTCATGCAGTTGAGAGGTCTGAGTACCACTGAGTGGCAAGACGTTCTGTTGGTATATGTTGGGGGGGGGGTGGCAGAGCAAAATATGAGGAAAAATCAGATGCATTTTGCAAAACTAAAGAAACTTAACATATCTAATCTTTCTTGTATTTCTGTGTTGTCCCTGTTAAAACACTGATATATTTTTTTAAAACTGTAACAAAAAAAACAAAAAAAAACAGCAACTGAGATTCTCTTTTCTCCATTGCTTCTCCTGCATTAAACTGACTACAATGATGTACTGTGCAATGGTGGGAATGCAAGCCCCATACACATTCACAGTACATCAGAATACAGAAGATGACACAGAAGAAGACTGAAGTGTCATTATACAAAGCGACTATTTTTGAAAGGTAAGTCGTTTCTTTTTTAAGTTATGTCATTGTATAATAGTAATCATTCATTTATGTGAGTGAGTATATTAGGATTTACCCTTGGTTGACCTTGTTTAATCACTTGAGCTTCACACTCATAATCAAACCACACCAACCTTGGATAAATCCTGATATACCTACACCCAGCTGTAGATTATTCTTTAACAATACAACTTTCATAAATATCCTAAATTAGCCTTAAACCTCCTAGAAGGAAGAAACTAAAAACAAATAATGCAATTTGGCTATTCAAAAAGAGTAGAATGCTAATGCAGGATAGGGAAAAAGTGTGGAAGGAATGGCAAAAATGTAAAACACCACAATATCTTAAAAACTTTAGAATGCTCTGCAGCAATACTAGAAAGCAAATCAATAAAGAAAAATAACTATTTTATAATCACTTTCAGAACAGTAGTAAACACAACCCTAAAAATGTCTGGTCAGCCCATTAAAAAACTCTTACATCTTGGCCAAAAATTCAACCCTAGCCCCTCTCCCAATAATGTACCACTTGAAACTGCAATAGAATTCAGTTCTTATTATATAGATAGTATAGCATCCCTAACCAAGGATTCCCCAACATCCAATCCCAACCCTGTCCAACAGCCACATATCACCACATCCACTTTCACCTTCAAACCTGTACCCACATTCTGTATAAAACTCCTCTTAAACAAACTTAAAACATGATGTTCTTCAGATGATGACCTTCCAGGACAGTACCTTAAAATAGCAGCCGATAACATGGCCTATCCTGTCTCAGTCCTTATAAATAGGTCAGTCTGTGTATCCCACATTACCCTACTCTGGAACAAATCAAACATTATCCCTCTACACAAAGGAGGAAACTCAACAGACATTACTAACTTTAGACCTATAACAGTCTTATTCCCCCATCCAAAACACTTGAAAAATGTATTTAAAAACAATTGCTAATCTACCTGCTGTGGAAAGAACTCTTGTCTCCGCACAACTTGGCTTCTGTCCCTCCCGTAGTACTGACACTACATTTTAACCTTTATAGATGCTGCTAATAAATCTAGAGGAAATGACAAACTAATCTCCTTTTTATTGCTAGACTTGTCTAAGGCCTTTTACACAGTTTGTCACAGCAAACTTCTACTTCAGATTCCTCATTAAGTCTGTCTCAGACCACCCTTCTATTGTTCAAAAGCTACCTGCTCAACAGGTATCAGTCAGTAAAACAGCACTGCACCCTCTCTCCATACCTACCAGTCACCACCAGTGTTCAATAAGACTTTTTCCTTGTTCTCCTCCTCTTTAACATTCTCACTAACACCATCCACACATCCAAACAACAGGCCACCGTAATACAATATGTAATGACTCCACATTCATATGCACTTCTGACAACTTGGCCCATCTCCACAAAATTACTCAGGAAGCTTTAACAACTTCTAAAACATGGCTTTGTAACTTACAACTCATGCTCACCCCCCCACCCCCCACCCCAAAAAAATACTTTGTTTTTCCACAAATCCATCTTTCATAAGAAAAAAAAATTGAAAATCCTCTCTCTTAGTAATGCAACCATTGAAGTCACTTCTCATAGCAAATGCATTATGTATGATAGTGGGTCATAATCCTAAATTTTACCGGACTATACAAAATTGTACAATAAACCTCAGTAAAAGCTAGGGATGCTTTACAGAGCTGAAACTTTTTTCAGTAAAGCAACTAAAACTGCACTTGCCACTACTCAACTCCTCCTCTCACTACTTTATGTTGCTCCTATCCGTAGTAACCTTCAGGCATTACAAAAATCAAAACTGTAACAATGTTATAATAAAATGGCTAAATTTGTAGCAGATACCCCTTTCAGAACCCATAGCTGTATAGCACTAAAAATTTTAAATTAGTTAGAACTAACCCATCAACTGATATATACATAGGTTTTTACCACCTATAAAATTGCCCAGAATCTATCTGTTTGCCCATCACTAAATACCATTCTACACAAATATGTTCCCACCCTGTTATTATGAGCCAGTGACCAAAAACTCCTCTTTGTCCGCAAACTTGTCATATTTGAAGGGCATGGACCGAACTCATACTATGTTGCTAAGGCCTGGAACTGTTACCTGCATCCATCGGGTCAGTAGTACCCTCCTGCCTGTCCTTTAAAACCATTCTGAATGACTTTCTATCCAAAATCTGTCTCTGTTCTTGCTCACCACCAGGATAAACTATATCCTTAAATGTGAACAAATACCTCATCATACCTTACAACTCCTTAAACTACCTTCTTCACTCACTTCCTTACATCAATCAATTTCTGTTCCTTGCCTCTCTTTCTAAGTATGTCATAACTCTATTTTTCTCTCACTTCATATTATAATTCCTCATTCTATCACACTAACCAACCTTTACAGAGCTTATCTAAATGATTCTATCTTGTTTTGTGATTTACTCTGGAGTTGACTGGTAAGAGAAGTTTTATTTGAATTTATATTTTATTCTTTACCACTGTTTTTTCACTGTTTGTAGGAAGGAAGGGATAGCTAGTAGACAAAAAGTTTTACTTTGATTTATATTTTGTTGTTTCACGCTTAATTTTCACTGTTGGTTGTTAGAAAGGGATAGAATTTAGGAAGGCAAGCTCTAGCCATCCCAAGTTGCATAATCAGCTATAAATTCACACAGACTACAAAGAGGACAATCCAGAGCTTATCTAAATAATCCTATTTTAGTATGTGATTTATTGATCTTTACTGTTAAAAAGAAGTGTGAATGTAGCGATAGTGACCAAAAGCTACTGCGCTTAAAGGAATTACAGCTTTTGTCTGATTTTCAGAACTTATATGGTCAGAATAACAACTTCACTGTACTTAATTTAGTATTTAGTTGTATTTTGCTTGTGTGATTTTTCTCACAGAATTTGTTTTAAATTCTCTTTGAATTCTGTGGTTACTGATTTTGTTTATCCTTTTCTTTTATATTTTTTTATTCATTTCAAGATGAACATGGATTTCATAAATGAGTATACTATTAATTTTTTGCTAAAACACAAATATCTTGTACAGTGTAATAAATGCTATGCATATTTAAAGGTAAACAGCTGATAGCATTGGCAATGTGTGTTGCTTGTGAAAAGGTGGATGATTTGCTTACCATTGTTAGAAGTAAATCTAGACTTAGTGATGATGATTGCACTTGTGCAATTGGAACAGCTTGGAGAACTGTTGTTACATATATTAATGACTGAACTGGTGAGATAAATAATGTTAGACAAAGAGCAAATAGAACACATTTAGGAAATGATGTGTCTATTGTCTCTAAAGATCATTCAGCCCCTATGAAACAATATAATGCCCCTGATAACTTTGGAATTCTGGATTCAAGAGGATTCAGAGTGTTTAGAAAGAAACAAAAAAAAAATGAAAAGAAGAAGTTAAAATAAATAACAAAGAATAAAAAGAAACTGATTAATGTCTGTAAAGTAAAGGGAATGCATACTAAAAAGCACACTGATTTGTTATATAACACACAGATTACAGGGAATAATAACATTTTTCTTTCAGAAAACCTTCACTCTATAGAAAAAGGCATCATTTTTCCAAAAGAGAAAGTAGAAAAAAGAGGTAATGGGCAGGTGAAAAGGAAGAAATCAAAACTGAACATGGAGGAATTGAAAAACTTTACTGTAAGAAAAAAGAAGAGAAAGGTAGATGTTGACTACATGGCTCAAGCTGTGGATGTGCAAAGCTAGCTGGATGAGAACTGTATGATTGCAAATTTAATTTGCAATGAAAACAGTGGGACTAATGAGACTAACGGTGATGAAGATCATTCCTTTGTAACAATCGATAGAGCAGATATTACTGTATTAAAAGTCGAAGACTCTTCAGAACTGGTCAGAAAAGATATTCTTGAAATTGGAGAATGTATTATTAGAGGAACTGATACTTACATCTACAGAAAAGATAATGAACATCAAATAGTGTTTTGCTTGCCAGGTGCAAAAACAGAACACGTGAGACAAGCTTTGGAATGCCTTAATGTAAGGACGTACAGATCTCTTTTCATTCATGTCGGTACAAATGATCTCATCTGCAAGGACTCTCTGACTGTTAGTAGCAAATTTATAGCCCTGTTAGATAGTATAGCTAGTACTGGTTTTGGTATGTATTTTTCATAAATCATATGTGGAAAGGATAGTCAAGTCACTGTGAATGAAAAGATTTTTTTGAGTAAATACGTACATGGAAAAAAATGTCCCACTTTAAAAAAATGGAAAAGTGTAGAGCATCCAAGCCTATTTTTTGACACACATGTTCAAACAGGATGGCATGCATTTGTCAAGAAAAGGGAAGAGAATTCTTGCAGCAGATATTTTGCAATATTTGACAAATACTAGGCAGGATTTTTGCCAGGTCAAAAATGTAATAGTTCACAGATAGCAACATTTGATGCATCTCTGATGGTTGTTAATGCTAGCAGCATTAATAATAAAGCTTTTTATTGGAAAATTTTCTATGTTTCCACAAGACTGATGCTGTTACTGTTTGGGAAACATGGTTAAAGAGCACTGATTGGAAACTAGTTCTGTCAGGGTATAAATGTTTTTACTGTAACAGACATTCTAACAAAAAAATAAGTGGAGGTGTTACGATAGAGATTAAAGATCAGATGAGACCAGTGATTATTGCGTGTTCAATAATAACACCAATACTATTGACTGTGTTACTGTGACAACAAAGACAACCCTGGAACATGCAACAATTGTTGGAGTGTATAGACCAGCAAAGTCAAGTGCAGATGACTTAGAGGAATTCATACATTTCTTGCATGAAACACAGGAAGGAAGAATAATATTAACCGGGGACATAAATTTGCCAGAAACTGACTGGAATAACATTGATTCAACAGCATCAGTAAGGAAATTATTCACAACGTATGTTCAGGAACAGCAATTGCTTCAGATTGTAAAAAACCTACCAAGGAATGGGAACATACTAGACATTGTTTGTGCTCCTAAAGAAATTACTGTTACTTCAAGTCAAGTTTTACCACCATTGATGTGCACTGATCATGGGGTTATAAAGGTTAATTTGTTGCTGGATAATTCTGTCAAACTGACAACTAGACCAATGCACAGAAAGTTAATTATAGATTATATGGAAGCAAAACAGTCACTATATAAAACTAAGTGGAGTGATGTGTTTAGTAGAAAAACTGGAGATGGAATGTGGAAGGCTTTGAAAGAGAAATTGTTTGAGTGTAAAAAATCAAAAAATGTTTAACATCAAGCTCTGGACATGCAACGTCATGGGGGTATAGTTCCAAAAGAACAAGATACCTGATTAAAGTGAGAGACAAAAATATTAAAAAATGATGGGAGGTCAAACTACAATACTGAAAACTGAAATAAACAAGCTGGAGAAAGAAATTAAGCATAGTTTGAGACAAGATCAAGAAAAAATTGAAGAAAATTTATATAAAGATACTGAGCATAATAGAAAACATTTTTATAGATACATATATTGTGGAATGAATAAAGACATACAAATTGATAAACTGTGTGTAGATTCTAATATTTATTCTCAGAATAAACAGATTCCAGATATATTTACAAAATGTTATGCAAAAAAGTTTGGCTGCACAAAGGGGGGGTGATAAGTTCTCCTAAAGACATCCAGGTAACAGCAGAAACTGGAATTAAATTAGATTATATTGAAAAAAGAACTGCACAAACTGGAGCCAAAAAAGCACAGAGAGGAGATAGAATTAGTAATAATGACCTGAGAACACTTCAGCAAGAATTTACAGTAACGTTATATCTATTATTTACTAGGCCATATAAATATGGGGAGAGTCCTGAAGATTGGAGACATGCACTTATTAAACATGTCTTTAATAGAAAGGGGAGTAGGACAAACCCAGAGTCATATAGACCCTTAAGTCTCCTTTCACTTTGTGGAAAAATAATGGAGAAGGTAATACTGGATATGTTATTGTCAGAATTGGATAGGTTGGGACTTGAAACCATATATCAGCATACATATGTTGAAAATACATCTATTTCCGTCTGTAACATGGTGTTCTATGGCAATATAATAACAGCTGTGAATGTAAAATTGTGCTGTGATGTAATTTATATAGATTTAACTTCAATATTTGACGGGATCATACACAAAACACTGATCAATAAATTAAAACAACTAGGTATTCCTTAAATTGATTTTCTATAGTTCTGACATCAGTTATATGAATCTCATGTATTGTTTTCCAGCCAGATATATAAGTAGGTGTGGTCCAAAGTAATATTACTTTAATTATAACTGATTTGGAATAAAGATCTAAGCTAGGGAATGCTATCCCATTACTGTTCCAAGCTCTAATGTGCCATTTATATGCAATCCTAGGTTTTAAGGGGAACCATAAAAATTTGAGCAGAATGGAATCTAATTTTTAAATAGGTTTTGGGAGGGGGTAGTATCAATGACTGTATATAAAACAAAATTTTGGGTAAAAGTATCATTTTAATTAAAGACCATTGTGAAGAACATTATATTCCATCTTTTGATTAGTTCACTAATGGTGGTTATTAAATTATTGTAGTTTAATTTAACAGACTCTTTCCATGTACTCTTTATACTGACACCCAAATATTCTAATACATCATTCTCCCAATTAAACAGGCTATTCTCTCTCAGTTTTTTTTTTTTTACTTTTTGTTAATTAGTAATGTTTTGGATTTATTATGATTAAATTTAAGCCCTGAAATTCTTTCAGACTTGGTTAAGGTATTTATAACATCATGCAAAGAACCATCAATATCACCCAACGTTAACAACATATCATCAGCAAATAATTGTATCTTAGGACAATAGTCCTATTAATTTGAAAGCCTTTTATATTTAAAACAACTAGGTATTGATGTACTCTTGATAAGATGGATAGCTGCATAGCTTACAAATAGGACATGGCAAGTATCATACAGTAATTGAACAGCTGAAATTCTTGGTTACAGTCAGGGTGTCCCACAGGGCTCTGTCCTAAGCCCTTACTTGTTTAGATTGTATCTTTCAGACCTAACTTTTTCATCTGTGGTGTTCTATAGTCTATATGCAGATGATCTGAAATTGGGTAAACTGATTACATATGTTAAAGATAAGGCATGTCTGCAAAAGAACTTGACTAAATTGACCATTTGGGCACAGGAGAATAATATGCTGATAAATACATCAAAAACTAAGCATATGAGATTTGGGAGACATAAATTGAAAGGAGAATATTTAATACAGCACACAGTGATTGAAACCGTAGATTCATTTAAGGACCTGGGTATATGGGTAGACCCAGCTCTGATTTTTTTCTAATCATATCAGCCAATTGGTTAGTGATAGTTATAGAACTAAAGGTTGTATAAAAAGTCTAGGAAATCAGAAACGATGAAGTCATTGTTTGTTAGTTACATTAGACCCAAACTTGAGTATGGAATAATAATATCGAAACCTTATAAGAAAACAAGCATGAGTAAATTGGAAAGAGTACAGCGGAAATATACCAAGGGCATCCACTGATGCAAATATTTAAGTTATGAAATATCCAAACTTGTACAGTGTCTCTTATAGATAGCTAAGAGGAGATCTTATTCAGGTATATAAGGCATTTAGAGACAACTGTCTCTGGGAATGTTTGGGGTCATCAGAAAGTACTAGAGAATCATTAGACAACCTATGGAGAAGATTCTATAGGAATGAGAAGTGTACTAATTGAAAGAGCAGCTGATGTGTAGAACAGACTACCAAATTACAGTAAAGCAAGTACTAGTTTAGGTATTTTTAAGAATAGCCTGGGCACTTACTATGGGAACAAGTGTTATGGTATATTGGCAGGCTAGACGGGCATTAATACTCTTGCTTGAAATATCTGTATGTATGTATGTTTAATTTTTCTATAAACTAACTAAAATCCCTCTAAATATTAAATCATTGTTGTATAAGTAGACTATGCAGCCGTGCACACTTTCAAGATCAAAAAAATGAAAAGCAGTGTGCTGGAACAGATCGAGGAAATGGACACATATTTCATTAAAATAGCTTGACTGATGAAGGATTGTATCCCAAAGCTTTACTTTTTATTTCATTAAAATAGCTTGATGTTGTAGTGCTCATTTTTTTACTTTTTGGTTTATTTGTTGCACGATGGTCTGCTTTGCCATGTTCCTTCACTGCTTCTTTTCTACAGATTATATTAAAGTACTTAAATAATCTAAGTGGAGTGTCCATTTCCTCAATCTGTTCCAGCACACTATTTTTGGTTTCATTGAAATATAAGTTCTATCTATCTATCTATTCTTAATCAGCGTTTTCCCATTATGTTTAATTTGGTATAATTATTTAAACTCTAGATGTTTTTATATTATTTTCGAGATTGTAAATTCATCCTCCTTAAATGTCCTTTGGAGCTTCTTCCCAGGCCTCCACTTAAACTTTCCTTGTAATCAAATGCCAGTACATAAATAAAATAAAATAAACAAATAAATAAATGATATAGCTTAGTAGTCAACAAGTTTGTTATGGTCATACTGACTGGATGCAATCTGGCTGAGACAGTATGTCAGTTCTCCCAGTCTTTTAGCCGGGGTGTACTGAGCACATTCTATACCCTGCAGCAGAGAGAGAGAGAGAGAGAGAAAGAAGTAAGATTCCTTGAAGAAGAAAGAAGAATTTGATATTTTGTCCCACATCATGGAAGGGGATATTATGAACTTACACTGGTAACTAAGGTTATCCTGCAGCTTTTTAACGTGCAAGAACCATGAATTCGTACTGTGATCAGCTTTGAAAGTATAGGGCAGAAATGAGAATTATGGAAATATGCTATATACTTAAATAAGCTGAAGTAGTATTGCTACATTTGTATTGCATTAAACATAGGTCAAGCATGTTATGTTAAGAACCTGGGTGGGAATTCCCAGATATGCTCAGAATTAGTCAAAAATGACAAAAAATACACTGAGCCCACAGACATTGCCAACATCCTAGCTGACAGGTTCAGTGCAAACTCCCCTCCCCTCCCCACCAAAAGGGCAAATATCTATCCCAACAGAGTCCTGTCCCCCTGACATCTCAGATGCTCAGGTAGGAGCCGCCCTCTCCAAAGCAAAAAACACAGCATCAATGGGACCAGATGGTGTTCCGGGCTGCGTCCTACATGAACTCCAAGAAGAGCTAAACCCAAACATAAAACTACTGTTCAATCTTAGCCTTACTACAGGATATGTACCCAAAGAGTGGCGTACAGCAACAGTGGTCCCTCTCCACAAAGGTGGTACCTCAATGGATCCTGGAAACTATCGCCACATAAGCCTGACTAGCTTGGTCTGCAAAGCTATGGAAAGGATCATCATGGACCTCATAAATAAAGATATTGGGGACCTATAGACACTGGATCCTACCCAGTTTGGCTTTGTTAAGGGCAGATCCTGCCTCTTAAACCTGGTCGATTTCTTTGAAACAGTCACCAAGGCCATTGACGAGGGGAAGGTGGTCCACACAGCCTACCTGGACCTCGCAAAAGCCTTCGATACAATACCCCACTCCATTATAGATAAGCTCACCAGCTTAAATATAAACCCCTATGTCACTAGATGGGTTGCAAACTGGCTCAAGGACAGAACCCACATGGTTAGAATTGCTGGAGCCATGTCAGACTCCAAACCAGTTACAAGTGGCATCCCACAAGGCTCAGTCCTGGGACCTCTCTTGTTCGGTATATATTTCTCGGTGGCATAGGCCAACACGGAAGGACTGTGGCTGACCAAGTTCGCAGATGACTGCAAACTGGGCGCCATAATCAACTCTCCAGCCAACACAAGCATCCTCCAAAAGGGCTTCATAGAAACAGACAACTGGTGCCAGAGCCATGGCCTCAAGCTAAACACCAAAAAGTGTATAGTCATCCCCTTTGGCAAAAACAAAGTGCCCACAAATTACCACATAGGTGGTAATCCATTAAGTACAGAAGAAGTCATTAGGGACCTGGCGACCCAAGTTGATAGCAATCTCTCATTTGACAACCACGTGGCCAAAGTGGTTAGAAAAACATTTTATATAGCCCACCTAATCATGAAGGGATTCACATCTAGATCAGGGGAGGTCATCGTGCCTCTTTACTCATCCCTCATCAGACCCATAATTGAGTACAATGCCCCTTTTGGGATGTACCTTACCAGACACCTGCAGCAACTGGAAAGACCCCAAAAGTACCTCACCAAGAAGATCAAAGGGCTCAAACAGATGCCATATGCTGCCCGGTTAAAGAAACTCCAGCTCTACTCAGTGGCATACCGCCTGCTCAGAGGTGATCTGTGCCTGACGTATAAAGCCATGTCCAACCCGGAATTAATGGACAAGCTGCACCTCAGAAAATCCAAATCCCATCGAGCTACGCTCGAGACTTGAACCTCAGCACTGAAATAAATAGGACATGCTGGAGGGACAGATTCATAACCCAGAGGCTCCCTTCACTCTGGAATAAAATCCCAGTCCAGGTTAGGCAGAGTCCCACATTGACTCTCTTCAAGAGGAATCTTGATGAGTGGATGGGAGATCGTAGGTTTACCCCGGCTATCACTTCTGTGTCACTGTTAGACAGAGGCACAGTATACTAACCTCAAAAAAAGGCATAGCAAAATTAAATTAAAATGGGTGGCGAAAGCCAAACACACTCTGGCTAGGCTTATAAATGCCCTAGGGCAGATAGCCTAGTATGAACCTATGAACCTATGGGAGCAGGTAGAAGAATCTGCCTGGATGCACTTTTTTCAGATTATTGAACAGTAGGTGCGATATTTGGTAATAGGAAGGACAGGTTTGTCATGATAAGAGCGTTAGTGAATTCTATCAAGAACAGTAGAGGGAGTAAGTGGTTAAGGAAAGGGTTAGTTCATTTTGCAAAATGAAACTGAGACCTTTTTATGTTCACCTGAGTGAATGGGGAATTAAGGAGAAAATGTATTTGCAATATACAATAAAGGCCAGGGAAAACTCTTTTTTCAGTTTGAAGAGAAATATAAGAAGATGATACAGAGTTTTCATGAGTGTTTGTGAAGGAAGAATATACAGACATATGTGAATACAAAGTATTTGTATAAAAAATAAAAAAAGTACAAAGTTGTGGTTAAAGGGACTGACGTCTATATTTCATAGAAAGAAAGGAGCTGTCTCTCTTTTTTGAATAGAAAAAATGAAAGAGTGAAGGAGGGATGTAAGGTTTAAGAAATGAGTTGGATGAGGTGCAGATAAATTTGAGAGATTATTGAGGTTATGGGAAGATATTCAGTGAGGTTGTTAGGGATAGAGTAGGGGCTAAAAAGTGTCAGCAATTGAAGGAATGGCAATGGAAGAGGGAGATGGTATTAAGGATGATATTATGGTGGAAGAATTAAGGAGTGTATTAACATTATAAGAAGACAGATATAAGGAGAAGGCCGAATAAAGAGTAAGCTTAAGTAGTACACCATGCAAGTGGAATGCACATAATGTACTTAGCATGATGAAACAATAAACATTGCTTAAAAAAAAGAGAAGCCAGGATACCATAATTCTTCTGAGAGATGGAATAAAGGCATTTAGTTTTATGAGTGCATGTTTTAAATGGCAAGATTAAGGAAGGGACAGAACACAAGTGGTTATATTTATGTGCCTCACATTTTCCATGGAAAAAGTAGATCAAGAAAACTTGATGAATTGGAGACCCCCTGTCACTTGCAAATGTATGCTACAAAATTTAGTTAAAAATATTAGAGATGTGGGTTAGGAGAAGAAGTAATAGAAATGTTGGTAGAGAATGAGGTATATAAGGTGTGATAAGAGGTTTATTGTTATTGATATGAGAGGTAGGTGGAGAAATTAGGAAGGCTGAGGAAATGGAAGGCAGAATGCTAGTTTAGAGTATACAGAAACCATTTGCTAATATGGAACCTAAACAGCTGTTTGTTTATTTATTTATGCATTTATTTATTTCTTTTGTTAGAAGTTAAGATTTTGTGGCTAGATTTGGGGGTTTAGCAAAGTTCATTAATGGAAGTTTTTAGTTAGGTCTTTGGTTAATGATATGGTCTGACAAGAGGTACTTAAAAGGAAATGTTTTGGCCAGAGTTGTCCCCAAGCTTTATTTTATTAAGGCTAATGATAAGGGTGATTATTAGGGTGATATATAAGAGACTAATCAGGGGAAATGGAGTGTTACAGTTGGGTTAGTAATTCCATTATTGGTTACTTATTTAGATGATTAATTATGTCTGCAGAAAATGAAAGATTAGCGGATTATAATACATCAAGGTTGCATGTGATGTTTACAACAGGACAATTTTACAGTTAAGCTAAGCAAATTATTTAGGGCAGTGTATTCATGGAATTTATATTTTGGAGAAGAATGCAGGTTTCAGGGATAAGTTATGAAAGTGTTGATGTAATTTTACAGTAGTGAAAGTACTTGTTTTTAGAGAAATGAAAGAGATAGGTATCTTGTGGAAAGGGCATGGTATGTTGTACAGGAAGAAAGTCTATTGTGCACATACTGGTACTGGGCATTGAAAGTTATTTTATATCTGTATGTGTATCTGTTATTTGGGTGCTAAGAGACCAAGATATTAGGTATGTTCTTACAGGCCACACAGGGGAACTATGCTTAACTGATGAGATGGGGATATTATATGGCAAACATGATGAAGGAGGATTAGTGATAGTCGGTCCTATTATCCACTATGATTTCTGACAGTTATTTTATATTTTGTAGACAGTGAAAAAAGATGTTGCTAAACCAGATAATACGTATTTAGGAATTATATGGGGTATTTTAGATATATAGAGAGAAGGAAACGCAGATGTTTGGGAACCAGACTGTTTTTATGACTCTAATCATCATCTTCTTTTGGCTGTTCCCGTTAGGGGTCGCCACAGCGGATCATCTGTTTCCATTTCTTCCTGTCCTTTGCATCATGCTCTTTCACACCAACCGCCTGCATGTCCTCTCTCACCACATCCATAAACCTCATCTTAGGCCTTCCTCTTTTCCTCTTACCTGGCAGCTCCATCCTTAGCATCCTTTTCCCAATATACCCAGCATCCCTCCTCAGCACATGTCCAAACCAATGCAGTCTCGCCTCTCTTGCCTTGTCTCCAAACTGTCCAACCTGAGCTGACCCTCTAATATACTGATTCCTAATCCTGTCCATCCTAGTCACACCCAGTGCAAATATTAACATCTTTAACTCTACCACATCCAGCTCTGACTCCTGCCTTTTCGACAGTGCTACCATCTCCAACCCATATAACATAGCTGGTCTCACTACCCTCTTGTAGACCTTCCCTTTCACTCTTATTGGTACCCGTCTGTCACAAATCACTCCTGACACTCTTCTCCACCCATTCCACCCTACCTGTACTCTCTTCTTCACCTCTCTTCCACACTCACCATTACTCTGAACTGTTGATCCCAAGTACTTAAACTCATCCACCTTTACCAACTCTACTCCCTGCATCCTCACCATTCCTCTACCCTTCCTCTCATTTACACACATATATTCTGTTTTAGCCCTGCTGACCTTCATTCCTCTCCTCTCTAAAGCATATCTCCATCTCTCCAGGGTCTCTTCAACCTGGTCCCTACTCTCACTACATATCACAATGGCATCTGCGAACATCATAGTCCATGGGGCCTCCTGTCTAATCTCATCTGTCAACCTGTCCATCACCACTGCAAATAAAAAAGGGCTCAGAGCTGATCCTTGATGTAATCCCACCTCCACCTTAAATGTATCTGTCACTCCCATCACAGTCCTCACCAATGTCACACTACCCTTGTACATATCCTGTACCACTCTTACATACTTCTCTGCCACTCCCGACTTCCTCATACAATACCACAACTCCTCTCTAGGCACCCTGTCATACGCTTTCTCTAAGTCCACAAAGACACAATGCAACTTCTTCTGACCTTCTCTGTATTTCTCCAACAACACTCTCAGAGCAAATATTGCATCTGTAGTGCTCTTTCCTGGCATGAAACCATACTGCTGATCACTAATCATCACCTCCCTTCTTAACCTAGTTTCCACTACTCTTTCCCATAATTTCAAGCTGTGACTGATCAGTTTTATCCCTCTGTAGTTACTGCAGCTCTGCACATCACCCTTATTCTTAAAGATAGGTACCAAAATACTTTTTCTCCACTCCTCAGACATCCTCTGACTTTCCAAAATTTCATTAAACAATCTGGTTAAAAATTCCACTGCCATTTCTCCTAAGCACCTCCATGCTTCCACTGGTATGTCATCTGGGCCAACAGCCTTTCCATTCTTCATCCTCTTCATAACTGTCCTTACTTCCTCCTTGTTAATCTGCTTCACTTCCTGATTCCCTATCCCCACATCATCCAACCTTCTCTCTCTCTCATTCTCTTCATTCATCAGCCCTTAAAAGTACTCTTTTCATCTACTCAACACACTCTCCTCACTTGTGAGTACGTTTCCCTCACTGTCCTTTATCATCCTTACCTGCTGCACATCTTTCCCAGCTCTGTCCCTCTGTCTAGCCAATCGGTAGTCCTTTTCTCCCTCTTTAGTCTCCAATCTCTCATACAACTCTCTATATACCTTATCCTTAGCCTTCGCCAACTCTCTCTTTGCCATGTGCCTCATCTCCTTATACTCATGTCTACTTTCTTCATCTCTTTGACAATCCCACTTCTTCTTCGCCAGCCTCTTCCTCTGTATACTCTCCTGTACTTCCTCATTCTACCACCATGTCTCCTTGTCCTCCTTCCTCTGTCCGCATGTCACACCAAGCACCTTCCTAGCAGTCACCCTTACTAGCTCTGCTGTAGTTACCCAGCTATTTGGTAACTCTTCATTGCCTCCCAGTGCCTGTCTTAACTCTTCCCTGAACTCCACCTCACAATCACCCTTTTTTAACTTCCACCATTTAATCCTTGGCACTGCTTTCACACTCCTCCTCTGCTTCTTTATCACCAGCATCATCCTGCAGACCACCATTCTATGCTGCTTAACTACACTTTCCCCAGTCACCACTTTACAGTCTCCAATCTCCTTCAGACTGGCCCTCCTACATAGGATATAATCCACCTGTGTGCATCTTCCTCCACTCTTGTATGTCACCCTATGCTCCTCCCTCTTCTTAAAATATGTATTCACCACAGCCATGTCCATCCTTTTCGCAAAATCCACAGACATCTGACCTTCTTTATTCCTCTCCTTAACACCATACCTACCCATCACTTCCTCATCCCCTCTGTTCACTTCACCAACATGCCCATTGAAGTCCGCTCCAATCACTAGTCTCTCACCCTTGGGTACACTCACCACCACTTCAGCTCACTCCAAAATTTTTATTTCTCATCCATCGCACACCCAACTTGTGGAGTATATGCACTAACAACATTCATCATTACACCATCAATTTCAAACTTCATAAACATCACTCTATCAGACACTCTCTTCACCTCCAAAACACTCTTGGCATACTGTTCTGTTAGGATAACCCCTACCCCATTTCTTCTGCCATCCCCACCATGATAGAACAATTTGAACCCACCTCCTATACACTTGGCTTTACTTCCCTTCCATCTGGTCTCTTACACGCACAATATATCAACCTTCCTTCTCTCCATCATATCAGCTAGCTCTCTCCCTATACCAGTCATACTGCCAACATTCGAAGTTCCTACCCTCAGTACTACACTCCTAACCTTCCTCCTCTCTTCCTGCCTTCGGGCATGCCTTCCCCCTCCTTTTAACCCAGCCACTGGGGATGCACAAGCCAGTGCATTTCTTTGTGCCGGTCCCAAGTCTGGTTAAATGGGGAGGATTGTGTCAGGAAGGGCATCCGGCATAAAACCTCTGCCAAAAGTTACTGATGCTGAGTTTTTATGACTCTAATACAAATGTTATTTAGTGGAAACTGGAAGTGCTATAGATAGAGGGGTGGAAAAGAATATTATTTATGGATAGTAGAAAGATTTCTTTTAGCTTGAGGGGGCATTGCCCTAATAAGAAGGTGTGTAAGAAAGGTTAGCTATGAGAAACATTTATAGGATTTTTAAAGGAAACTTTCACTAAAAAATATTCTCATTAGGATGGAATAAAAACATTTAAAGAAAGGGTGCTTGTTTAAGGGGATCATTGGACCATTTTATTATTTTGTTCGAGTGAATGTTTTTGGAAAATGATTGTCAGGACATTACTGATGAATAGTTTAGAGAATGTAACAAGAGATGATATGGCACATGGGTGATATTAAGTGGAATATTAAGAATTTAAAATTTGTAAATCATTTAAACAGAGCAATGGTAGTACCTGTTTAGAAGATGTGCAGGAATATATGTGCTAATGCAGTTTATAACAGTGAATGGGTACAATATATATATATATATATATATATATATATATATATATATATATATATATATATATATATATATATATATATATATATATATATATATATATATATATATAGAGAGAGAGAGAGAGATATGTATATGTAATTATAAAGTTTTGAAGAAATTTGTAGAAATGTATTTCATCAGTTTTATTTATTTATTTTTTATATTGAGGTTATTATTATTATTACTGCTATTACTTTGTTTTTACTCAGAGGTGCTGTCACTTTAAGTGTCACAGGATCTTTTATATTCAACCGAGTAACTGCGCCTTTCTCAGGCATTTGAAACCTCAGTTCAACATCACATCTGAAAAGACAGCAGCACCTCTGGAGTAACCACCCCATGCTGCACTAGAGTGGCCTGGCCCAAATACTGTAGAATCTGAACAGGAGCTTAAAGATTATTTAGAGGATTGTGTTTGGCTTGTCAGGTCAAAGATTTTGCAGTACTTTTTTGTTGCTTTGCAATTCAGTGATGCAGTGACATGTGGCAGGGTGAAGGGGATAGCAGCACCGGACACATGCTGTGTGGGAGAGCAGTGCCTGCATTGATTTCCTTATGGCTTCAGAGAGGAAGACTAATACTGTATTTATGGTCACAGCTGAAGCACTGAAGTTCTCTGTGTTTAGTAGATAATTCATTTGTAGCAAGCTGGTTGTTAAATGCAAAAACTTATTAAAATTGCTGAGCAGAACTCTTATTTCGGGGAACTGTACAGGGCACCAGATGAACTAGCTCTTCTGTTTCTGATTGGACCATTTAAGGGGAGAACAGGATTGTATTTTTGACCATACGACATAAGTAATCATATCAGTTGCTTAAGGCATCAGATGTAGTACTAGCTGCTTTAACATCACTCTGTTATCTGTTAACATGAATTTGACATTAGATGGTGGGTTTATTTATTATCGTTGCAAGATTCAAACTTGGAATAGGCCATAGAAGTTTGTATCAGCATGGTAATATGACATAAAGACATTTTTCCAGTTATATCAAAATCACCTATACTCAGAATTTCAGAGCTGAAGTTGGTAATAAGTCATTGTAGAGCTTTATAAGCTGCTGAGCAGGAGTATTTTGGTGGTATATAGAGACAAGTATATATAGACAAGAGAGTTTATTGTATTTGCTCTTGCTTATGTGTATAGACATGACTGCTTCTCTGTTAGTTGGTAGTGGTAATGGTAAGGTATCTGGAGACCACACTGGGAAAGCTCTGACTAGGATGGCAAGGCCACCTACTCAGCTGATTTTATTTTCCTTATATATGGGGCAGTTAGTAGAGTGAGTTGTTTGTCAGAAATTCTAGGTTTTAGCCATGGCTGAGAGATGGTTAGTGTAGATCAGTGTGTGTGATATACCTTTAAGAAGCTTTCCAGTGAGTCAACACATGCATGTAAGTACTGAGCATGTGCAAGTAAGAGTGCCATTTTGAGTAAGCAGTCAGAGTGTGAGCATACAGGTATGTTGTCAGTCAGTTAGTTAGATAGGTCGTTTAAGTTTAATGTATCTGCCATTCATCCTGATGTATTTATATACAATAAACTACTTAAACGAACACCCAAGCCTCAACATCTTAATGTACATAAGAAGAAGAGCGGCAGTTAGTATGTCCCCTGAGTAGAGAGCTATAAGTATATACAAGCCTGTTATTTTGTTGTTTATGCTTTGTGCCTTCCTGATTGCAGTTCTGAGGGTATACCAGTTATTTCAGGAGGCTGTATCAACACAATGTAAAACTGATATGAAAACAAACTGTTGATTTAAAATCATTTACTTTAATTCACATTTCAAAAACAGTTTATTTTTATTTAATTTTTATTGTACTAATGAATCCGAGATATTTTGTTCCACCTACTCCACTTTTCTAATACCTGCTAACCCTAACCCTGAATATTACCTTTCAAAAAACATTTCTGCAACACTGCCACTAATCTGTACAGCTTGAAAACACACACACATACTACACTACAATTATGCCATTACATAAACCTACCCTAACCCTAACTTGCCTACAGTCACACAAATATTACTACCCCCTTAATGTCTAAACCTTCGGAATATCTAAAAGTTTTGGCATTACTTTCCCATAAACATTGAATGTTCTGTTCATCAGAAATGTTAAAATTTGACTGCATTTCACAGTCATTCATTGTGTTGATCAGCAGCTGATTTGACAGAGTGAATGATACCTACTGTATACATGCATAATATATATTATATATATATATATATATATATATATATATATATATATATATATACACACACACACACAGAGAGAGAGAGTGAGAGTGAGAGAGATACTGAGAGAGAGATAAATATTTTTATAAATATTTATAAATATCTATTTTTTCATTGAGTAATATCTTTAACCTGTGGCGGAGTCCCATAGGATATATGAAAATAACCCGTTAAGGACATACCAGTGTTCAAACTACATGGCTTCTGAATGCCCATGACTTTTTTTAAGTCTTTGTGGGTACAACACCAAACTCCACTAGCTGATTTTAAGCTCTGTGCTTCTAAAGTATAGCCAAACAATCCACTTATGGTGTGGTATGGTGGATGGAAGGCCTCCTTAGGGACATTAATTACCATGGAGAAAATCCTGGAGTAGCCAACTGTTTTTTAGTATTCATTTCCCATCATAGTGGAATAGAATGTAGATTATACCTATAACAGTGAGTCTGTGGGTAGTGTGCCTGTCAGTTCAGGAAATAAGTAGGTTAGGGGTTTTGAAATTAGACTGACATTGTGTGATAGATTGTGTTTTTCTTTGGGTAGCTTTAGTGATGTGGGGAAGGTAGAATAGTGGTGTGGCAGCTACCAAACTTACAGCACTATAGAGGAGGTTCATATAGGTGCCAATGGGTTGTAGAAACAAAACAAGGCCAAGCAGTGAGAGAAGTGTTTATGATATTAAGAAATGTGAGCCATAGTAAGGTGTGTGGGCAAACCATACACATTGGAGGTCTTCCTATAATGGATGGCAGTCTTATTTATCAGCTGAAAGAGATGTTAAGCTATTACTGCTTTTGGCAGAGAATAGGTTCATAGGCGTGCACTAGGCTAATGGCCCTGGGGCCTTTACAAGCCTAGCTCATAGAAGTGCCCTGGCATCATACCACCCAACGTTAGTTCCCAGTGCTTCTATCAAGTAGAGCCACTGAAGTGATTCTCGGGGTGAACTTTCTATTTCCCATCCACTCATCAGGATTCCTCTTGAAGAGGGCCAGTGAGGTGCTCTGCTCGACATGCATGAGAAGTCAATTCCAGAGCATGAGCAGTCTCTGGGTTAAGAACCTGTCCCTCCAGCATGTTCTTTTGATTGTGGTAATGAGGTTGAAGTCTCTGGACCGTGTGGTGCGGAGGGATTGGGATTTCTTTAGATGTAGCATTTCTAACAAAGCTGGGTCAGACATGGCTTTGTAAGTCAAGCAGAGACCATCCTCTTAGCAGATGATATGAGACAGAGAATAGAGTGGATAGAATGGAATAGAATTGAGTTTTTTGAGTCTGTCTGTGTAGGACATGTGTTTAAGACCTAGGATCCTCTTCATGAGGTACTTATGTGGCCTCTCCAGCAGTTGCAGGTGTCTATTGAGGTACATGCCAAATGGGGCATTATACTTGATGACTGGCCTAATGAGGGAAGAATTATTAGTGGAATGTGTCTCTGGAGTGGAATGAAAGACTTTTGTCTTCTAAGTATAACAGGGATTTCATTAGATCAACTTACATTAACCAGGAATGCCCAGGTGGTTTTGCAGCTGGTTAAAGCTCCTCACTCCTTTTAATGTCCCTAGGTTAGAAGGTAATACAGTTCTTTCCACAGCTGGAGTATTGTAGAGCAGTGTCATTGACTATTGGGTTGGGAGATTTGAGTGTGATAAGTCACCATCTTTTTGGTGGAGGAAGTTTACTCACATTTCTTCTCTGTCCTTGGTGTGGTCATCTGTCAAGCTCTAGCCTTTAGTTTCTACAGTCAAGCGGTTACAAAGAAGTCATTTTTGTTGTAGGGATCATCTGGTAGTTTTTGCTGTTACTTGATGGGGTAAGGCACATACTAAAGGAATGCAGTACTGTGTGACCTTTAAGCAAGGGTGCAAATAACAAATGGAATAAGTAATAGCTGCTGAATGCACTTCATCTAAATGACATATAGCAAAGTTCACACATAATTGTTACACAGCCCCCTAAATGCTGTTATAATATGGACTCATGCTAGGGACTAAAGAATAGTGGCAGAAGGAAAAAATAATTTTGTATCTGACTGCTGCCCTTGCCTCTCAACTATCCCTGATTTTGTCTCATATTTTGCTTTGTCACTAGGTAGCCTATGTACCACACGAGGAGTGGTTTCTGGCTCTGAAATTGTAGTTTATTGGCCATTTGGGCAGTTTTTCTATCCCTTTCAACTTTCTGGTTTTAAAAGCCTGTGTTTGCGTGGGTTGCACGCCGAGCAGCGACGTTAAGCTGGGGTAAACTGCTACCGGTTCCAGAAAGTCTGCTCTTCAATTTTTCCCTTAGATCTTGCTAGTTCTCTTCTCTGTTGCACTTTAATTAACTTATTCGCCTAGCACTTCATTAGGCTTTTTGTAGCAATTATTGTAGAACACATAAGTGCTATCAGCACTAGACTTCCTATAAGGAAACAGCTCCACTACTTAGTAATGATGACCATCCCTCCTGGCATGTCTAAAGGTCAGTTTCCTGTGCTTTTTCCTATAAACCTGGTGAACTTGGGCATTCTGAGGCAGTGTAGCAACTGCTTCATATACGCAGACAACCCTCTTGCTTACCTCCCAACAGTCAGACTTGTGAGAGTTGCACTTATATCTCCAGATTGGAAGCTATGCACTCTCCAGCCAAGACTGGAATAGCTGGTCAAGAGGAGAAGGTCAACACCTGCACCACACTACATGGAACACATAACCCTCCAGAACACCCACCATAAAAGCTGTCATATAAAAACACAAACCACACACCCACCTTTGTGGAGGCTCTCAATAGAAATCTACCCAAACAGCAGAGACCTCCAAGACAGAAATGCACTTAACCACCATAACATAGCACAAACCACAAGACACATAGCTCACCTACACAGTGTGCCCCTCAACCCTTAAGGCAAAACAGTTTGCCCAATACAATAATCATAGGTGACTCAATAGTGAGGCACACTGATGTCCCTCTGACTTTCCACAATATTTACTTCCCTGGACCCCTGTCTAGCAGGGTACTGACGTGATCCCTGGGGTGAATTTCTTATCTCCCATCCAGTCATTAAGGTTCCTTTTGAAGAGTGCCAAAGAGGCGCTCTGCTTGACATGTATGGGCAGTCTATTCCAGAGTCTGGGGAGTCTCTGGGTCAGGAACCTATCCCTCCAGCATGTTTTGTTCATTGTGATGACAAGGTTTAGATCCCTGGAGTGTGTGGCTCTGAGGGATTGGGATTTCTTTAAGTGTAGCATGTCCAACAGCTCTGGGTTTGACATGGTCTTGTATGTTAAACAGAGATCACCTCTGAGTAGATATGTGACAGAGTATAGATGGAGTATTTTTAGACAGTCAGCATAGAGCATCTGCTTTAGGCTTGTGATTCTTTTAGTGAGGCATTTCTGTTGCCTTTCCAGTTGTTGCAGATGTCTTGAGAGGTACATACCAAACGGGGCGCTGTATTCTATAATGGCTCTAATGAGGGATGAGTGCAGTGGGACAATGACCTCCTTTTTTTCTGGATGAAAAGCCCTTAGTGATGATTATCTCTCAGTGGGAGATAATGCCACAGTGGAACCCTTTCTCCACTGTAGTGCAATCTCAGAGTTGGTATGTAATATTGGCAAGGCATGTGGGTTACACAGGGGGCTGCCCCCCAGGCAGATTTTATGTTCTTTCAAATCTTTGTAATTCAAACTACAGTGTATTTCAATCTTTGTTATTCAAACTGTTTTACTGTCTCATATATATGAGATATATCAGAAGACTGAAAAGTCACAATCTCGAATTTCATAAGACTGAAGCCCAAAATCCTGAAAACTCAAAATCCTGAATCCCAAAAGACTCAAAGCACACAGGATACAAATAATGACAATATTCCAGTACAAGGACACACACAAACACATACAAGACAAAGTGTAGCAGTTTTCACCAGGTATGAGCAGGGGGGCAAGGTGTCCTGCACCCCACACACCCCCTGCTACTTAAATATATCTACTCCGAGATCGCACTCCACAAAAAAAAAAAAAATGGCAAACATACCATCACGTTTCATGACTGCCTATTGTAACCTTAGTAATGTTACCTTTTAACTTGCTATACTACAGCGTGACTCATGATAGTATAGTGAAGTGCAATGTCGGAGTTGATATATTTAAGTAGCAGGGGGTGTGGTGGGTGTAGTGGGGCTTGCCCCCCTACTTATACTTGGTGGAAAGTAATATGGTTTGTGTTGTTTACAGTCAGTATATGTATCCTGTGTGTTTTCAGTCTTTTGGGATTCAGGATTTTGAGGTTTCAGGATTTTGGGCTTTAGTCTTATGAAATTTGAGATTGTGACTTTTCAGTCTTTTGAAGCGAATCTATCTATATATATATATATATATATATATATATATATATATATATATGTATATTTATTCACGCGCACACACACACACACACACACACACACACACACACACACACACACACACACACATACACATTACAACATTACATTGAAAAGTTGTTTCATCAACATATAGACCAAACTTTACAAGTGAGCATTTTGTACAGGCTTTTCCTGAGTGAGATCATGGTACAGTGGGGAGTGAGAAATTTCCTCTTTCCCCAATGTAGTGCAATCTTGTTGTTGGTATATATATTTAGCATGGGGTGTGGGGTGCAACACAACATGCTTCACTGGAAAAATATATTCATTTATCTTTTGTTAATTGGGTTAGTCCCACTTGGCTAGTGGCTTCTTTTCAAGAAAGACACAAGGTCGTATTTTTACTACTACGTGAAATTCGGTTAGGACATCATGGAACTTTTTCTACTCTTTTGAGTAAGTGAAGTGGGATCTTTACCATCCACCTGAGCTAACACCAACATGGGACCTCAGTTTAACATCTCATCCAAAATGCAACATACTTAGAACTACAACCCTCCATAATGTTATACTGCATTATCCAGCCACCTGGAGTGGGCGTAGAACCCACAACTTTCTGGTCTTCCATCATCAAAGGTGAGAGTGTTACCTGTTGTGCCATTGCCACTAACTGAAAAAATAATAGTTATCACAAAAAGTTTGACTGCGTGATGGAATAGTTCTGCATTGGTAAGCACTGCTGCCTCCTATTGTCTGATTCTCCATTTTATTTTCCAGCTTGAGTAACCTCTTTGTGGGGTCGGCATGTGCTGTCAGTGTCCTCATGGGTTTTTGTCAGATGCTGTGATTTTCTTCCACATACACAGAAAAAACAACTGGTCAGGAAGTGACTATACCAAAATCAAAGATACAAGGAACAATTTTATTGAATAACATTCAGCAAATTGTGTTCATAGGTGTTAAAAACAAAATAATATAGGACGCTTCCATCCAAAGCTAATAATGGACTTAATCAGAACTGATACAGTGTTTGACATCAATCATTAAATAGTGTGGCCACATATGTACGTTTTGTCAACATTGGTCGGAGCTAACTTAAGATACCTAAATAATCTCTTCACATATTAGTTCTGGATGTGCTGCTCAAGGCAGAAAGACAGTATTACTTCTGAAGGAATTTTTCATTGCCAGTGCATGTAAAGCAAGATTTTTTGCATTAATATTACAAGACTCATTTGAAGGAGATAGTCATTTGATGCCATTTATTTTTATGGAGTTCTAATTAGTTAATGAGTCTTCCCATTTGACCACTGTTTGTTATAATTTAATGTTCTCCATTATTATTTTCTCTGCTGCCATTGGATAATTTGGTGAAATGCCAGAATTCAGTATCTGGTTCTTCTTTCCTTTTTTATTGCAAATGCATAAGTGTTACAAAAGAACCATTCTGTAAACATCATTAATTTGATCAAACTAATTGCTATGGCCATTTACATATGTCATTAAGGACAGTCCAATTTGTATTATGCAATAATTTAGAATGGAAGGCTTTTTTAAACACTATACTAGATTATATATTATGGTATTTTGTCATATAGAATTGAATATAATATTTAATTTAAAAACACATTGAAGTCTTGTTGTTTGGTGGTGCACTTACAATTCCTGATCTAAAGTACAAGGATTTATATATGACAATACTAAACAGAAAGCTTAAAATATAGTTTTGCCTCATATTGTATTGAATGCTAGTCCCATTTGCTGCTGAGTTTCTTCACCAGAACTCTGTAACATTATTTTAATGAAAAGTTTGGTAAGCATTTTTCTAATTAATAACTAATCAGAAGTAGATTTTTAGCTACAGTATTTAAGATGACTCACAGGACAAATGTTAAACCATGATTTATAACAAAGCAGTTAACCTCTGTGATTGCTAAGGGCTGTGACCTCAAGATGGTGCTATGTATCAGTGTCTTAGCATTATTTGGTATATTGTATGGTAGAGGACAGGGGCTTGCTTTCACTGTTCTGTCCTTCCATTTTTGTTTTCCACTTCCTTTGATTACTGTCCAAAGCACTAGTGCAAGTTAATGTATGAAAGGCATTATAATGATATATTTTGTTTCAAACTATAAAAAGTTGAGCCAACTAAACTGAACTGAGTACTCCTGATGTCAGTTCTATAAACTGTAGTCACCGATCATTAAAATATCAAAACTGTGTACATACTGGTGTATGCTAACACAGAGGTCATAAAGCTCATGAAAGCATGAACTTGTTCTTTCAAAAATCCAGTGCTTTCTCATACTTCAAGATTATGCCAACCAGGAGTTCATATTTTTAGAAATCAGAGATGAGATGTGTGTGTGTGTGTGTGTGTGTGTGTGTGTGTGTGTGTGTGTGTGTGTGTGTGTGTGTGTGTGTGTGTTTAGAGGGATTTCTACAGTGGTGGTGCATGACAGCATGCTTAACCACCCAACAGAAAACCACATCAGCTTCTGTCATTCCTGCAGCAGAAATGAACTAAATTTTGCTTTGCAAAGAAATAGTGGGGAGTTGATGCTCTGTGTACAACTCTACAACTCTTTAATCCATACAAAAACTACACAAGGATTCATTATGTTTTTGTATGATGGCTGCAACTTGTGGGCTGTATATTATCAGCATTATCAATATACTGCAGTTGATATGTAGCGGAGTAGTATAGTAAAAGTAATGTCTTTCGGCTTTTCCTTGTTAGGCGTTGCCACAGCGGAACTCTGGTCCGCTCATGATCGGCAGTGGTTTTTTACGGTGCCGAGTTGCCAGCCCGACACCCAACCTTCAAGGAAGGCACATCCATTCACACAAGCACCTACCTGCATGTCTTTAAATGTCACTCGACCGCGGAGAGGACTTGCAGACGCCACACAGAAGGCGCTCCAGCCGAGAATCGAATGAGAGAACTTTTTGCTGTGAGGCAACAACACTAACCGCTACACCACTGCAGCCAGTTATGTAGCAGAGTAGTGTTATGACTTCAAATAATAATTATTTATGAACTATGTAAAGGCAAATAGATGCCAGAAGAAAGTAATAAACTATAGAGAATACTGAGCTGCAAAGAAAATTACTAAGAAAATACAGCATGCTTATGTTAATGTATAGAGTTAATAAATATGTTGTAATAGTCCATTGTAAGGCTTTACAGAGCTATCAGTTTGGTTTATTTTATAATTTTTATTTTTAGTATAGAATCACGTTTTTGAAGGTGTACATATAATACACACGCATACGTGTACATAAAATTGTATCTACTTTATCCCTTAAACATACAAGTTATTCAAATAATAGATGATTGATGCATGGTTATAATTTTTTTAAAAATTTGAATTAAATTAATATCCTTAAGAGATACAGTTTGCTAAAATATACAAGCCTGAAGAACCACTGCTGTAAGCAAATATTACCTTCCGTTAACAAAGTGCAAAAGATAAAACTTGAAATGAAACCTTTCAAGCTGCTATTTTGATGTGACTGCCTTCTGAGCTTCTGATGAATTTGGACTGGGATTTATCCTGACTCAAATTCTTTTATTCCTGTTGCACAACCTATTGATAGGGATACTATTTAATATGACTAAAACTGCTTATTGTGGAGGAACATTCATTATCAGGGTATCAGCTAGAATCCATTTCAATAAAGCTTTACTTATTTAAGCATAAGCGGATTATCAAACTGTTTATCCTTCAGGTGATATACATAAGTTCTTTTAGGTATATATAAATGTTTTATCTATGTATTTATCTATGTACCTATACATACATATATATATGTTATATATACATACATATATATATATATATATATATATATACTATATATATATATATATATATATATATATATATATATATATATAGGTTCATAGGTACTAGGCTAGCTGCCCTTGTTATACTGGCCTTACCTATCCCATTGTCGATAAGAATGAGAATAAGTGGGATCATATCATAGATAATTTAAGGACCCCCTTGCATGGGATAAAGCATCTATGACCTGTTTCTGTCCATTAGTAGCACAAGGTGCATGGATGTTTTATGTGCTGTTCCATAGCAGTAGTATCCTCTGCAAGATACACCTGTCATTCCAAACCATTCTGTTGATATTGCAGAAGAAATTTAGATCCCTAGACGTAATATTTCTGATGCCATTTGACTTGCTGATATGCTGTAAATCCATCAATAATGGGTTGGAGAATGTCTTGTATGTCAGACACAGGTTACCCCTTAAGAGTCTGTAGGATATTGAATATAGTGACAGAGCTTTGAGTGGGTCCATGTAGGACATGTTGTATAGGCCCTATCCTTTTACTAAGGTATGTGGGCATTTCATTTGTTGAATGTGTTTGGACAGATACATGCCAAAGGGGCCATTATATTCAATGACTGGCCTAATGACGGCTGAGTAAAGCGTAACAATGACATCCCTAGATCTAGACTCAGTTCTTCTGTTTATAAGCTGTACAATATAGAAGGACTTTTTTACAACAGTAGACACATGTTGGTCAAACGTTTGGTCATTGTCCGCATAATTTCCCAAATCTTGAACAACTGGGTCAACTCTTAGGGGGGGGGGGGCATTGTCACTGTGGTTGTTCCGTGGGATAGCTGACTTCCCAAAGGATATAATAATGCATTTTATTGCATTTAGTTTCAGTCCATGATTTTGGCACCAGTTATTTATTTGGGACAAATCTTCCTGCATGATGGCTATGTCATTTGGGGATTCAGTTACTGCTCCAAGCTTGCAAATTTATTCAGCTAGAGCCCTTTGGTAATGGCTTTTACTTCAGAAAAGTAGATGCCAACAGGAGAAGTCGCTTCACAGAACCCTGAGCGACTCAGGTAACTGATGACTGGTGTCTTTGTGGAGATAACTTTCCCTTTTCTAATTATCTTATCTGTGATGATTATATGTGTGTGTGTGTGTGTGTGTGTGTGTGTGTGTGTATAAATATATATATATATATATATATATATATATATATATATATATATATATACACACATATATGTATGTATATATGTATAGCTCCCCTTCAAAACATCTAAAACTCATAAAACATTGAGACCATAACATCTAAAATCCATAACATCTAAAACCCATAATATTGAATTTCATAACATCCAAAATGTATAATATGTAATAGTGTATCATCAAATCTGTAAATGTTATAGTCTAATCTGTTAATCTTGTGGTGTCACTATGAGATGCTGTAGTTTTTGTTTAGTTATTATTTATATAGTGTAGGAATTTATACTATTTATATAGTGTTTATTTTGTCACTATGTGTTTTTTAGGCCATACTGGTGTACATTCTTTATGGTGATCGTGATACAGTCGGGTTAGGAAATTAACTTTTTCCTACTGTAGTGCGATCTCGGAGTTGGTATATTTAATTTACTGGGGGGTGTGGGGGTGCAGGGGGGGCTTGCCCCCTGCAGAAACATAGTAAAAAGTGTGTTTCTTAGCTGGTGTTGTTATATGTGGAGGGGATGTTATTTTCATGTGAATTATAGTCTTCAATGTTGAGCTGCATATTTTAGATGTTATGAAGGTCAATGTTATGGGTTTTAGATGTTTTGAGTTTTAGATGTTATAGTTTTAATTTTATGATTTTAGATGTTATGGGTTTTAGATGTTTTGAAGGGGATCCATATATATATCTTTATATATATATATATATATATATATATATATGTGTGTGTGTGTGTGTATATTTATATAGATATGTGTGCATGTATGTATAACTATACACAGTTTATTAAATGATGTTTTTCAACTGAACTGTATGTAGTCATATGTGTGTGTGTGTGTGTGTGTGTGTGTGTGTGTGTGTGTGTGTATATATATATATATATATATATATATATATATATATATATATATATATATATATATAAATAAAACAACACACTTTAGTTGAAAAAAAATCACTAAATAAAATTGTTGTGCAGAAAAGGCTCTATCACCCCCCACATCCCCTTTACTTTTTAGAACAAATACTGAAGTCACACCAATTAGAAGAAAGCAAGTCCTGTAATGCTAAGACTATATTGTCAAAAAAGTGGACTTGCGTACATGAAGTCTGAGATGGCTGTTTCACAGATTATATCCTTTTCTCTGACATATGGCAAGCCCAGAGTTAGTATATATAAGTTTAGATGTGTGTGCAGTGGTTCTTGTCACCCTTGCAGGAAAGAAATTTTTAGTAGAATAGCAATATTCAATACTCGCTCCTGTCCTTTCGACATTTTAGCAGGTAGATAGGAAACTCTCAGTCAAAAATTAAAAAAAAAAGTTTTCAGTGAAATTTGGTGCTTGCATCTCATGACATCACTGAATGAGCAATAATAGCTGTACCATGATGTCCCTTCATGGCATATGCACACACACACACACACACACACACACACACACACACACACACACACACACACACACACACACACACACACACACACACACACACACACACACACACACACACACACACACACATTCAGTTGGCAGACTAACTTCAGCCAATTCCATGAGGCACCCAAACATCATGAGTTACTTCTTGCCTAAGGGGGGATATGCAGGATAGGCCAGTGGAGAATTTGTGCACATCCAGTTGTCTAAGTTAATCTTGGATGTAGCAAGGTACTACTCTGCTTGTTATGTAGGTGTCATTTATTTCGTTGGTGGCTATAGAGGTATGTGTGTGTGTGTGTGTGTGTGTGTGTGTGTGTGTGTGTGTGTATATGTAGAAAGATTGCTACATACATAGAAAGATGGATAGATTCATTACTGTGTAAAAGTGATGTTTTAATCTGTGCCATTAAAGAAAATCAATTCTGTTTGACTAGGACTGCTTTCATTGAGTACAAAATTAGCTGCAAGATTCATTAAATGCTTCTAATGTTGTGATATGCTATAGCTAAATTATGTTCTCTCGACTATAGTATAACAGTGGGTGTTCACTGTGACTTTTCCTAGGCTCAACCATGCTCACATCTTAGGCTAATGAGGAGATTGAGGATGCTGGTGCAGCATTATACTGCTGCCGCCAAGGAGTTTTCCATAACCCCCACCACCCCTGTGCAGACTTCTGAACTGCGCAATGGCTATTCTTGGGAAATGCATGTGAGATTCCATGCATGCACTATATCCTAATAAAGTGGTATATCTCTTATGGCATGGAGAACACCAGGCTGTTAATGCTACTGTTGCAGCAAGCCTCCATACTCCCCCACCTGATCCCTCAATCACCCATGCTGCTGGTCAAACACAGGTTTTCTGGGGTATAGTCAGGGGTTTATGCTTCTGAACCACTGGGTTAGGCTACGGTGATGTAGCCTTTTTGAGAGTTGGTCTCTGCAATGTACTTTTTTGATCAGCTTTAATGTTTGATAATATGTGATATACTTCTTTAAAGATAACTTAGAGAGTCAAGGCATACTTGGAAGAAGGATCAAAGACAAAATCAAGCCCTTGGATCTCTAAGCAGGAGATCAAATTTGTCAGAATTTCTGACCAAGCAGTTTGCATTGAAATATGCAATTTAAATAATATCAGTGTGTGTTGTACACCATTATATATAAACATTACTCAGCCTTATTTCTGCTTTTCTTACCAACAGGGGTGAGACTTTTTTAAATAAAGTTTTTTTAAGGGAGATCATTAATTTAAAAAAGAAATGCGTTCAGATAGTTGCACAAGAATAAATCCCATGTCTTTCTCTAATGCTGTAGATGCAGCACAAATCCTGTCAAAACTGGTGGTTACTGACTAATCCCAATGTAGAAATAACCATACTTTTTATTGTCTGACCTTCCCTAACTCTGGATAGTTCTGAAATTAACAACAGTTCTAGCTATGCTGATAAGTCAGATGTGCATGACACAGCAGTACTATAGCCATGCCTCTCAACTATCCATATTTTTGCATAATGTCCAAGTTTTGCCTCATATTTTTAGTCTGTACCTCATAAAAGTTGTGGGTTTATAGCAAACTATTGAACACGGAAATCAGTAAATAATATTGGACATTTGAGCTTCAGATTTCCTACGCTTCAGAAAACGCTTGCTGGATTGGAGCGTTTGTCAGTTCATGCTTATTTAAAATCAGGACAACATCCTGTATTGTGCACTTTACTAGCAATAGCTGCAAAGGTAATAACTATGAATTGGAAAAGTGAATCTTCTCCAAATTTCAGAGAGTTTATTAACTTAGCCACTATTGTATGCCAAAGACAAGTAAATATCATTAGCATAAGATCATATATGAAAAAAATAAAATGTAGATATTGGAAAAATGTAGAAGCATTTCTAGAAAAATACAACTAGTGGTTAACTGGGTTAAAGATGAGAAAATAAGAAAAATATTAGATGTTAAGTTGTCTATCTCGCCTTCATTCTTGCTGGATGGGTTCGGAGCCAACCTCGGCTCCGACTCGGCCACTCTAAAGCTCGAGAGTTGGTTCCACCGGCTCGAGGCTCCCCTTATATCCCACAATGCTAGGCGAGAGTTACCTCAGATCTCGTTTGCCGCTACAGCTTCGAGGTTGGTTATTCTACCGGTTCCTGGTAAGTTTTAGCTTTTTCTATAAAAAGTTACTCTTGTTTCCCCTTTTTTTAGTTTAATTATTCCTAAATTAGTGTAGTTCATTAAACTCTATCCCCGAACCTATTTTCTTCCCGTTTCTTGTCAAAAGAACTTTTAGTTCTTCCCTTGGGCCTTAGGCCTTCCCTTCCCTAGGGAGTGTTTGTGTAGTGTACTACTGCTTATTGTACCTTTTTTTTTTTTTTTAGTATATTTTTACTACAATTGTGTTTTTTGACAGGGTATAACTGGTGTGTTTGAGTGTGTGTTTGTGTTCACCAGTTAGGCTATGTCTAAAGAAGCAAAGGTCTCCGGATTCAAGAAGTGTGATGCGTGCTGTCAGAAAATGTCTCTGACAGACGCTCACACTTCTTGTGTCTATTGTCTGGGGCCTTTGCACCTGCAGGACTCCTGTGCTGTCTGCCATGGCTTCAGCCCCAGGGTCCTGCAGGAAAGAAAAAACAAGCTCATTTTGAGAGGCTTGTTGAAGCCTGAGGATTCCCTGTCTGTCTCAACAGGGAAGCCCTCCAAGGCATCGAGGTCTTCGGCTCCGGCTTCTGAGCCGAGACCTCAGGTTGTTCAACCTTTGCCTTTATCGGCTCCGGCTGGAGCCGATAAGACTCAGTCCACAGTTTCTGTGGCTCCCTCGGCCGGAGCCGAGGTTATCGAGGTACCCGTGTCGGCTCCGACAAGATCTTGAGCCGACAACCAGAAAGAGGTCTAGGTCACCTTCTCTTGGCTCCGTTCATTCGGCTCCAGGTTCTCCCCTGCTGTCTGAACGGAGCCAAAGGTCTCATTCCTCTAGGTCATCGAGGTTGTCCGATCATGACCTTCAGAGGGTGGTGAGTCGACTACTCAAGTCTGAGGCACTGGCCCAGATGCTTCAGAGCCCGACTCATCAGTCGGTGCCTATCCCGGTCCATCAACTCCTTCCTCCTTCGACTCTCTTGAGCTCGGAGCCGGGTCGTGTCGGAACCGAGACTGTGGTCACCTCGGAGCCGAGACAATTGTCTTCGGCTCCGTCGTCGGCTCCGTTTTCTTCCATGGAGGAATCTCGGCGCCGGACTTCCCTCGTCGGCTCCGAGGGGGTGAGTGGCATCGGACCCTTGTCCGACCCCCCTCTCCCTCTCGGTGCTTCGGCGCTGGTGAGTTCGGCTCCGACATCGGCCTCGGAGCCATCACTGTCGGTGCCGAGGGGGGTCTTTAGCTCCTCGGAGCGGGGACCTCTGGCTCTGCCTGACAGGGGTGCTTTCGAGGTCATGCGGAGTGTGTTAGAGCCTGGCTCTACTCCACAGTCGGCTCCGCCAGCCCCTCCCTCTATGCTGCCTCAGGGTAAGTCGACTCACTCCCTCATCCCGGACCGCAGAGAGCCAACTCCTCAGGAGCCCCCTGTGGGATTTCATCCTCTTCCGTGGCCTTTTCTGTTTTGGCTGAAGAGCCCCTCGAAGAGGAAGTGCAAGAGGAAGCACATTGACTCACCTGAGTCTATCACGTCCGACACAGATCTGGATGATTCTGAGGGTTCCCCCCGTTCCCCTTCTGAAGATGTCTCTTTTGCAGACATTCTGGAGATCCTTAAACAGAGGGGAAATTGGCCAGCCCTCAACCCTTCGGAGGACGAATCTGTGTATCTTGAGGCGTTTGGCTCTCGCCCTTCCACCTCCTGGGTGTCCCCTTCGACCCCCTCATGCAGGTGGTTGCTAAAAAGGCATGGACGGCTCCTGATTCAGTGGACCCCACTCCCAGGAGACCCTCCAAATTCATCACAGCTCCAGCAGACAAGGAATTTTTATCAAAAGGAGTCTCTGTGGATGCTATGGTGGTAGCTGCCGCCACAAAGAAGGAACTGGCTGATCCTTCAGTGCCTGTCCATCCACCTAACAAGGAATCTAGGTCCATGGATAGGTACGGAAGCGGATGTTCTCCTCAGCGACATTTACTATGCTCGCTGAATTACCTGCGCCATTTGACTCGTCTTCAAAGCGAGTTGATGAAAGAAGCGCGTGACATGCTAAAGGCCCCTACAGCTGCGGGTTTCAAGAAAAATGAACACGCAGCTGGCTATCCTTAATTCTATTTCCAACTCCTCCATGCGCGTTCTCTCTTATGCGGCCGATGGAGCGGGCAGTGCCGGAGGAACAGGGGTAGCCTTACGTAGACACGCCTGGATGCGGCTATGCAATTTTATGAACCTTTCAAGACGTCTTTCACAAACTCCCCTTTTGATGGATCATCCCTTTTTGGTCCACAAGTGAAAGAAACCCTGACTAGGTGCGAGACGGATGGCAAGACCCTTTCTGCCGTCGGAGTCCGTTTTTCCACTCCTTCTAGGCCTTACCCCAAAGGCCAGAAGCCGGGAAAGATGTGGTTCCGTAAACAATCTCAAGGGACTTCGCCTGACGCACAGAGTCGGTTCCCCGCCAGAGGCAGAGGGGGGAACAACAATGGTAGACGTCGCCCTAGAGGCAGAGGGGGTCCGCAAAACCAGGGCAATCGAGAAACGTCTTCCGATAAGCCCTTTCAGCATCCCTGAGGTGTTGCCCGACTGCCCATCTTCGGAGGCAGTCGGGGGAAGATTGTCACTGTACCCAGAAGCCTGGCTATCCTTGACACAAGACAAATGGGTACAGTCCATCATTTCGAAGGTTATTCTATTCCCTTTCTTCGTTTTCCAAGTCAGTCAAAAAAATCCCTTCCAGATGTTCCACCCGCTCAAAGGGATATAGCAGCTTTGGAAATTTCAAAACTGCTTGCAAAAGAGCTATTCAGCCAGTGCCAGCAGACCAACTAGGATCCGAATCTACTCAAGGTTCTTTTTAGTTCCAAAGAAAACAGGGGACTGGAGACCAATTTTGGATCTCAGTATCTTGAACAGATCGGTCAAGAAAACAAGATTTCGGATGGTCACGCTGCAATCCATTCTTCCCCTGTTGGGAAAAGGAAACTGGATGTGCTCTATAGACCTTCAGGACGCGTACTATCACATAAAATGAACAGGCGCTCCAGAAGATTCCTCCGCTTCAGGCTGGGAACCAGTCATTTTCAATTCAGGGCCCTGCCCTTTGGTCTCACCACTGCCCCGGTGTTTACCAAATGCATGGCAGTGGTATCTTCTCATCTGAGACGACAAGGATTCCAGGTGTTTCCATATTTGGAGGACTGGCTCCCCACAGCTCCCACCAAGCATCTCCTTTGATGGCCAGAGATTACACTTTTCGCTCTGTCAAGAACTGGGTATCTCAATAAATTGCGAAAAGTCTGTTTTGTCGCCTTGTCGTACTATTACCTACATAGGCAAATTTAGATACTGTAAACATGTCTGCAACACTAACGAACCAAAGGATATCAGACATTCAAAATTGGTGTCTCTTCTTCTCAACAACAACAGAGCCAAGGCCAGGTTAGTTCTAAAAGTGTTGGGAATCATGGCAGCGCCATACCTCTCCTCCCATTGGCCAGATACCACATGCGGATCCTTCAGTGGATGCTTTTTCTCAATGGTCATACCAGGAACTTCCAATGTCTCACACCATTATGATCACGCAAGCGTGCAAAAGCATCTCATGTGGTGGATGTCTTCCCCCCAGCTCCTGTTGGGGAGACCATTTGTTCCACCTCCTCCGGTTGCTACTCTGACAACGGATGCCTCCCTGATTGGGTGGGGGGGGGCATTATCAGGGCAGGACAGTCCAGGGCACATGGCAACCAAACGAATGCCACTTGCACATAAATGTTCTGGAGATGAGAGCAGTGCTTTTAGCGTTGCAAGCCCTTCAAGACTCTCTTCCCTTGGGAACGATTGCAATCCAGACAGACAATATGTCTGTAGTGTGGTACATCAACAAACAAGGCGGAACCAGATCATACCCCCTGTGTCGAGAAGCACTCAGACTGTGGCAATGGGCGAGTTCTTCTCAGCGTTTTCTGATAGCAACGCACATCCCGGAAGTCCAATCACATTGCGGACAAGTTGAGCAGAGCTATTCTCATGCCTCACGAGTGGTCTCTGAAAGACTCTGTAGTGAGAGAGATATTTCTCAAGTGGGGTCAGCCTTGCTGCGATCTTTTGCTACTCCCCAAAACAGCAAGTGCAGAGAGTACTTCACTCTATTCCCTTTACCAGGCCAACCCAGCAGAGACGCTAGTCCAAGTTTGGCCCGGGACTTCTATATGCATTTCCTCCTTTCCCACTGATCTCTCAAGTAATACAGAAAGCTATCGCTCAGAAGGCCTCATTGATCCTCATTGCTCCTTACTGGCCTCGACAAGTGTGGTTCCCCTTTCTACATCGATTTCTTTTGAGCGACCGTGGAATCTGGACCTAGTTCCAGATCTTTTGATCCATCAGTCGGGTCAGTTTCATCGCTCCCTCCCCTCTCTGAACCTCACTGCTTGGTTCCTCCACTTCCAACCGTAGCCAGGCTTCCTCAATTATCTCACTCTGTTAGAGATATTTTGATAGCTTCCCATAAATCTTCCACTCGAAGATTTATTTGAGTAAGTGGAAACGCTTCTCATATTGGGCACAAGGAAAGGACATAGATCCTTTCACCGCTCCCATCCAACTAGTCCTTGATTTTCTAGCTGAACTCTTCCATGCAGGTTCATCTCCATCTACTCTTAAGGTTCAATTGGCAGCTATTTCTAATTTCCATGTGGGTATTTCTGAATCTGCCCTAATGTCCCACAAACTCTGCAAAGCCTTTTTGAAAGGAGTTTTTCTTCTCAGACCTCCTGTAAGAAATCCTCCTTCTCCTTGGGACCTAAATTTAGTTCTTGCTTCTTTGATTCTTTCCCCTTTCGAACCTGCAGCTTCATGTTCCTTAAAGTTATTATCATGGAAAACTCTCTTTCTGGTGGCTATCACATCAGCTAGAAGAATTTCAGAACTTCAAGCACTCAGTTGTCGTTCTCCTTACCTTGTGTTTCATAAGGACAGAGTTTCCTTACGAACTAACCCGTCCTTTTGCCTAAGGTGGTTTCAACATCAAATCTAAACCAATGCATTGACCTCCCTGTTTTTTCCGGAGTATTCAAATAGGTCTGAACAAAAATTACACTACCTGGATGTTCATCGTCAATTAAGGTACTACTTGGACAGGACGAAACTATTCAGAAAATCTGATCAGCTGTTTGTCTCCTATGAAAGCAGAAAGGGACTTCCAGTTTCAAAGGTATCTTTATCCAGATGGCTAACATCTCTGATTACCCTTGTTTATGAGATTAGACACCAAAACTGCCTAATAAACCTAAAGCCCATTCCACCAGAGCTTTGGCTACTTCTCTAGCCTTCCAAGACAGACTGCCTATTGACACCATTTGTGCAGCGGCTACTTGGGCTACTCCTCACACTTTTATTTCCCATTATAAGTTGGATTTAGCTTCTAGGCATAGAGCTAATTTTGGTTCCACTGTTCTCAGGAGTCTGTTCCGTTAGGCCACCCGGGACAAGGTGCTAGGGACGCTGTCCCATCCAGCAAGAATGAAGGCGAGATAGACAACTTAACATATAGAAGTTATGTTCTTACCATAACGTTCCATGTTAGTTGTCTTCTTCGCCTTCTTCTTATGCCCCACCCTCCTTCCCCTGGCCTGGACAGACCTAGAGGAGTTGTGATCGTGACCTCTCTTTCTACCACCTCTTTCTTAGCTATATGCTATTATGCATATTTCTTGTTTCAGGATGTAGGTCACCCTTCTTCTCCCTGTTGTTAGAGGTGGACTCTGTTATAGTTATTCTGTTTTATACTGTTACTATCATAAGCTGGGGTTAGCTTACAAACGAGATCTGAGGTAACTCTCGCCTAGCATTGTGGGATATAAGGGGAGCCTCGAGCCGGTGGAACCAACTCTCGAGCTTTAGAGTGGCCGAGTCGGAGCCGAGGTCGGCTCCGAACCCATCCAGCAAGAAGAAGGCGAGAAGAAGACAACTAACATGGAACGTTATGGTAAGAACATAACTTCTATTTTTTGTTTGTGTTAGTTTCCTGTTTGGCATATACTTCTCAAAAGTACAGACAAGCACAGAAGGGCTGTTGCTGACTAAGTTTGCGGATGACTACAAACTGGGTGCTATAATAGAGTCTCCGGCCGACATGGAGATCCTCCAGAAGGGCCTAATGAGACTGATACATGGTATCAAAGCCATGGTCTCAAGCTAAATGCAAAAAAGTGTGTAGTAATCCCCTTTGGAAAAAACAGAGTACCCGCAAACTACAACATAGGAGGTAATCCCCTGAAATCTGAAGAAGAAATAAGGGATCTAGGGACCCAAGTAGATAGTCAGCTTTCCTTTGATAACCATGTTGCCAAAGTGGTTAGAAAATCCTTCTATGTGACCCATCTGATCACGAAAGGGTTTGCATCAAGATCTAAGGATGTAATGGTGCCCCTCTACTCTTCCCTCATCAGACCCATTATTGAGTACAATGCACCAATTGGAATGTACCTGGCTAGACATCTCCAGCAGCTGGGGAGACCACAGAGGTACCTAACCAAGAGGATTACTGGCCTCAAACAGTTGCCCTATGCAGCACGATTGAAAAAGCTAAGACTGTTCTGTGTTGCATACTGTTTTCTCAGAGGTGATCTCTGTCTAACGTACAGAGCCATGTCCAACCCAGAATTGTTGAACATGCTCCATCTTAGCAAAACCAAATCTACTCAAGCTACATGCTCTAGGGATATAAACCTCAACACAACAATCAATAGAACATGCTGGAGGGATAGATTCCTTTCGCAGAGACTTCCCTTACTATGGAACAGGGTCCCGATCTACATAAGACTGAGCCCCTCACTATCACTCTTCAAGAGGAACCTTGATGAGTGGATGGGTAACAGAAAGTTCACACCGGGGATCACACCAACAGCACTACTAGATAGGGGCCAAGGGTACTAGCTGCTTGTACAAGGGTCTAGGGAACTACTAAAGGGGCGGTGAATACCGCACAACATGGCTGGGCTAATATATGCCTTCGGGCAGATAGCCCAGTACCAACCTATGAACCTATGAACACGATTTACCATTGTCCATTATTATTATAAATTTGTAAATACATTTGTTTATTCTTTTTTTCCTTTGATGCTTTATTGAAAAATAAAAATTAGTTAAATAAAGGAAACACATGCTAATGCAAAACCTGTTATTCTGTCAACTTTCTTAGTTTATAAAGTCAATATATAAAATCTTTTCCTGGTTTTGAGCCTTAGTCTCACCATTATTATTGGTTTTGTCTAGAATTCTTTTGCTAAGAGGTTGAGAGGTATGATTATAACATCTGCTACTGTGATGAAGCCATCAGATACACTGTTCATGAAAGCATACATTTTATGTTTATTATATCTGAAGAACATATGGGAAGAGGGTAATGATGATTATAATCCTGGCTTCCACCTCTGCTTGCATAAATAGTTGATAATAGACTTTATAACTGTGGGCTACTTCAAGAGTTTGTCGGAGTATAGACTGTACATGGTAGTATGGGGTTGGCAGAGCCTCTTCATGAAGTGTGTGGAAATATGTTTATTTTATAGGAATCATAGGAAAGACAGTGCAACTGTCTGTTTGTCTAAGCTATATTTAAAGGTCGATATGGAGTCATATTGCTTGACATGCAAACAGAGCTATTGCAGAACAAAGGGAAGCACTGGGTAATAAACCTATCTGTTCTTTAAGTTTTGTGTATTATCTGATGTAAATTGAGTTATCTTGTTTTACACTGTTTGATATATCAGGAAAGAAAATGTTATGGATTATAGGGTCCCAGAAGGCAAGATACATGGTGTTGATTCCACCCTTTCCTGCTAAGACTTAATTTATATGTAGCGCTTATGTTTTCAGTTTATCATCAGTTTTTCTGACAACACACAGTGCAGCTGATATGTTGGGTGTCAATGCCTTTGTTGTCAACAAACTGGTTTCTGCAAGATGCTCGTATATCCAGCTGGGACATATCCAGGTATTGTTTTTCATATGAACATTTTGCAATACACTGCTGCATTGCTTTATCAAAGCATGTTGATGGTGGTGTTGAAAGAGGTGTTTTTTGTGTGTCCTTAACTGTAGGAACCATAGACAGAATTAATGAAAAATACCAAAGAGTATGTTGAGCATTTAATGGGGAAAACAAGGAGTGAACAGCACGACAGACATGAGGCATTATACTGTTTAGTTACCTTCCTTTAACAAAGATATTGCTGGTGATCCAAGATAAACTGGTTGTTAATGAGTGTTCAGAGCAGGAGGCATAAAATTGCCAAAGCTTAGGTTAAGAAATGGGTCACAGTAGAGGCTAAGTAAGCTGATTTTAACAGCATCTTTTCAAAGCATGATCCAGGAGAAATACAAAATTCACCGAACATAAACTCACTAAGTTACAATTGTACGAAAGAGTTATAAACAAAAACATAACACCTAAGAACAAACAGATGTCCTTCATATTGGTCATAGGAATACTGCAACATCTAAAATGTTCTTTATTAGCCAACATTTATAGAGAACTATTCTACACAGAATGGCTTATGATTGTAAGGGAGATGGCCATCACAGATAGATATGGGGTGGAAATTGAAAGTCTAAGATGGAAAGGAGAAGGGGAGTAGGGCACTTAACAGGGCAGAATTAACAGTGACTCTGGAAAAGGACCTACACAGATAACTGTCAACCAAAACTAACCTGTATAGTTGCAGCTCAGTTATATCAAGATAATTCTAAAACACGGTTGAGATGAAAATGTTGGTGCTATATGAACATTTTGAGACCCTGGTTTCTTTGTAAAGATATTTTCCAATCTTAATTTTCTCTGTTATCATATCTGTTGTTACATAAGTTTATGTACTTAATGTAATATACCTTGACTGTAATTTCACAGTGTTTGGTCATCTCTGGCATAAGTATTATTTTTCTCATTTTCCTTTGGTTTGTAATGATATAAGTCCATTCACTGAAATGCAAACCATCACAAAAACAGGTCCCTATCAGGTCAGCAAAAAATCAGTTAATCGAATGGCATTTTCAGTGCAATTACATTGAACATGCCATTCGTTGAACTGTTAATACTGAGATTGCTGTACAGTGAGGATCAGGAAAATGGGTCTATATTATTTCTTCGACAGCTTAGGTTGTCGAATGCTCAGTGATCGACACCTAAGCAAAGTTTCAAAATCGCGAACGACCATATAAGCAAATTCTTTCATCGGGAAAGAATTTGTTTGGCCATTATCAGGGATTTGCCCTTTCCCCAATGTAGAGTGATCTCGGAGTTGGTATATTTAGTTAGGGAGGTGTGGGGGGCACTATATTTAGGTTGAAAAGTTAATTTTATTTCCAGATGGCCTAACAAATTCTTTCCCGATGAAAGAATTCGCTTATATGGCCGTTCGCGATTTTGAAACTTCGACGCTTAGATGTCGATCATTAAGCATTCGACAACCTAAGCTGTCGAAGAAATAATATAGACCTAGGAAATTTGCCCTTTCCCCACTGTAGTACAGTCTCGGTGTTGGTATATATAATTAATGGGGGGGGGGGTGTCCAGCCCTCCACGTGAGGGGAATTCGATGAATGCCATTTCCGATGAAATGCCATTCATTGAAGTGATATAGACCCCCCCAAATCTACAGTAAACAACAACTTTGAAAATGTAATGCAGGTATAAAACCTGCATATCTATGTCTTTAAAGACAACTGTAGGGCTTTATGACATCTGGAAATGTTTGATACAGATTTTTTTAATAACTGAGATATTGCAGTAGTTTGAAAACTGCTGCAGATAAAGTACTGACATGACATTTTGGGAGTTGGTACATCTGCTGCTTGACATTTGCTGTGCTTTATTAGTTTGATAAACAGGTCCAGTACTGTTGTGAAATGTTGGGATTGATACTTTAAGTATAACATGTGGCACAAGCAAATAAGTGACTCAGCTTTTCTGCTGTTATTAATATGATAAGCTGCAGCTGATTATCTAATATCTTATCCCAACCCCACCCCTAGCACATTTAAGGATAATCTTAGAACTCTCCCATGCACACCCAAAATAATTTTTACTGCACTACTTGTTTAGGAATTCTATTGCACTTTTTTGGCATGTCATACTTTTATTGAAATACTTTGGCAAATTTATAATGAGCCTGTCACCTTGCATCCTCAAATTATATCCCTGATTTTCAATGTTCCGATGCAGATCAGCAGAAGATAACCAGTATAACTGTCATTCTAAATTAGGAACATTAATAGGGACTCATGCTCCATTTTACTAAGGGCAAAAAAAAGTGCATTTTGTTACATGACATGTTACATGTTCAGCCTCAGATCACTGCTGCAGTAGCCTAAACTATTTGCATCCTTCTCCCTGCCGCCTGACAGCTTTTCAAAGCTTAAAGGTACCTTTCACTCACTCTAACTGTCAGAAGCAAGAACATATCTCCATATATAGAGACAGTGGGACAAACACGTCAGAGTTTTCTTTCCAACAAAATTCTGGAAGTTCTGTTAGACCCTTTTGCAGCTGAGATGCTTCACAGGTTTGATGAGAAGGAGAAGTTGATTCAAGGAGTGACCCACATTTTCCAGTTGTCTTTTTTAAGGCAAATAAACATTTTCCTTCTACCTCAGTTCCTTTTTCAAAAATTAATTCAATAACAAGGTGCCGATAAACAGGATTTCGAAAAAAAAAAAACATGTCAAGGAGGATCCAGAAAGAAAGGGAAACCTCACAAAACCAAGGACAGTCCACTAAGTCAAAAATACTCTTTGCCTCTTTAGCAGCCCCGCCCAGATTTGATAAACTCTCCTTCTCTATGAGTTTACATCTTCCTTTGTGGCACCAGATTGTTTTAGACAAATGGGTTCTAAAAGTAATTCAGCAGAGGTAGACTTGGCAATATAAGCCTCTCCCTCATTTTCAGTGTATTCCTCCTTGCCGAGTAAATCAAATTTCCCTGTTTCCTCCAGTTCTGCAACAGATCTTCTCTTAGGGAGTCATAGAACCTAAGCATGCCTGCCAGATTGACACAAAAGCTTAATTAATAGATTTTTCTCCTGACAAAGAGAGAAGGAACTTAGAAGCCTGTGCTAGACCAATCCTTTCTCAATCTTTTTAATGTCAAGAATCCAAAGTTCAAAATGATATCCCATCAGTCCTTGTTACCTCATGATACATATTATATTCCCATTTGTAAACATTTCAGACATTTCTTAAGAATTTCTTTATTTGGCTTACATTATCAGTTCTCTGTCTTTCCTTTTGGGTTATCTACTGCTCCAAGAGTATCCACAACGTATCTGGCTTCGGTAACTGCCTGTTGCAAAATTGGATGATTGTTTTATATTTGCAGACTCCTTTTCCAGTTGTTAATAGTGCTTGGCAAGTGTTCAGAATCTTTTGCTCAGTCTGTATTTTCAAGAGAACTTACAGAAATATAACCAAACGATGCACAGGAAAAATAATAAAAAAATAACACACCAAACAGCCAATACTTTACAGCAATAATCTCCTTTATCTTCACAAGACCTGGTACCTCGGCATTTCGCCTTCAAAGGATCACAATTCAATGCAGCACAATGGCAGTTTTTTATATGCATATTTGTGACAGACTATTGGAGCTTGAAACAAGGATGATTTTGAAGTTCAATACTTTAAAACCTTTCGGTCTTAATTTAGAATTAGGTATCTGATGAATCAATTAATACATCATTAAGTATTTTTGATATTTATATTATATGTTTATATGTTTATATTTTTATAAATGACATCATTAATATAATAAAATAATAAATGGTATAGTCAGAAATGTATATATATTTCATATAATTTTTATTTAGAAATTGTTGTGAGATTACTTTAAAAAACATATATATAAAAAATTTTTTTCCCTCCTTTTTTGGATTTAATCATATAATTAATTGATTGATTGATGTAATTAATGCATATAAAAAACTGCCATTGTGCTGCATTGAATTGTGATCCTTTGAAGGCGAAATGCCGAGGTACCAGGTCTTGTGAAGATAAAGGAGAACTTACAGAAATCTTTGGTCATTCCTTGTCACAGATTTTTTTTATTTTATTTACTTTATTTTATTTTACATTTGTTAACCAGGTTTGTCTGACTGGGCCCAGAGAACCCTTTTTCAGCAGAGACCCAAGGAGAAAAGCTCCAGGAAAGTAATTAAAAAATAAGAAAAAAAAAACTAACAATTCAAGTTGTAAGATACTTAAAAGTACAAAATCAGAGAAAGAGAAGTATACACCATGAATATTTACAATGCAAAATTACAGTATTTTGAGAATATAGTAGTAATATGTTTGAGAAATTTGGTTAGCATTAAGTTATATACAAGGAATAATGCCTAAAATAAAAACATATGTAATATACAACATCATGACATAGTACAGCAAAGTTGCGTTTAATAGCATAGGTACTAACTGCAGAGAGAGTAATATGTGTAGACAGTTTAGATAGCAGATACCGGGCAGATAAGTTGATTGTGAGAAGAAGAAAAATTCATTAGGTTATTTCCTGACAAGTAAAGATCCATGCATGATGGAAATTAATTTTTAGTTGCTTTTTGTTTTCCTTGGATGTCTGTTAGACTGTGACCTGGGAATGGATTTTCTTCTTCCAGGTAACATAGAGATGTTCCAATCAAAACTAGGTATCTGCTAGGAATTTCTCATGATTCTGTGGTATATGGTTTTTATGATTTTTATGATTCCCCTGGCCAGACCTCAGATTAAAATATCCAGTGGCATTTGTGGTCAGTCTGGGCATCTACACCCTTTATCTTTTCAGATCTTTATATTGCAGTTCATAAGGAGGGAGGCTCTCTGCTAGGTAGACCAGATTTCTTGCAATTCAGGTCTCCCTTTCTCCCCTCTACCTTTTCTGCAGTCTGTCACAATTGATGCTTCAGACCTCACATGAGAAGTAGTTTCCAAAGGTGTGAAAGTGCAAGGTCTGTGGATAAACTCAATAGGGAAAGCACAGACATGTCAGAGAAAGTTGACATTGATAACTGCTTTCAGAGCTCTAAATCATCCCTGTCTCCAAGACCATTAGCAATTTTCATAGACAGCACCACAGTGATGTGGTACATAAACAAATAGGAGATACCAGACTTTACCAGTTTTGCAGACCTGCAGTGATAGCTTTGTAGGTAGTAACTCAGTTCAGTTTGACTTCTCAGGCTTCATACATTCTGCCAGAGCAAATCTTTAAGTAGATCATCTAAGCAGGACCAGGACAGACCCCCACAAATAGAAATTTCATGATGTGGTCTTCCAAGAATTAATCCAACTGTATGGAAGAACAGACAACTGAAAAAAATTCTTCTCCAGGATTCTTTGCAAACAATCCTTCAAGACAGGTGCCTTCTCATTCCCACAGACAGGAATGTTCCTGTACACATTTCCGCTAGTATCCAGGTTTCATATAAAGATCCAGAAGAACTCCCCAAAGATTTTAGCAGTGACTCCCTTTTGGACCAACCAACAGTGATGCTCCCTTATTTTAAAACTGGCTAAGGGCAATTACCACAGGCTTCCCTGCAGACTATTTACACATACAAGATATGGGTTGTTTGATATACTCCGACCTGAAAACTCTTTGAATGACTACCTAGGTAATAGAATTTTGATAACTTTTGGGAATCCTCTTTTCTCTGGATGTTCAACAGGCATTAAAAGAGGCTAAAAAACTTCCACCAGGAAACCGTTTATATGTAAGTGGAAGAGTTTTTTATTTTATACCATTCCAAGAAACAGGACACTTGTAAGGCTTGCTGCCTTGGGTTCTTGATAATTTTTGTGACTTACTGCCTTCTGACCTTTCTTACTGTTCTCTCAAGGTTCATTTGTCAGCCTTTTCTGCTTGTCTGCCATTTGAACCACCACCACTCCCAGTTTCTTTCTGTGCTCAAGTTAATCAGATTTTCAGATGGGTTTTACATATCTGTCCACCTAGAAAACAGGCAGCTCCTCCCTGGGAGTTTAGCTTGCTACTTGAAAAGCATATTCTTTTTCCATTTAAACCTTCTCATCAGACTGATCTGAGGTTCTTGAAATTGAAGACTGTTTTACTCATTGGTCTGATGTCTACTAGGAATATCAGTTATAAACTCCTATGTTATTAAAAACGGCTCGGGCTAGCTGTTTACCAAAAACTGGTGACAATATCCTGGTATATGATAATTATTCATCAAAAGTTATAACCAAAAGAAATGCTTGCATTCCACTAGCAAAATATTTGAAAAAAAAACAGCAATTAAAGCACGACTAATATTTTCTGCCAAAATAATATATTACTTTGAGAAGGTCAAAATATTCGAATCACTTGAGTTGAGGAGGCTGTTGCAGTCACACAAAAAAAAAATAATATAAATAGCATTCTGGAACACACTGAGGACATGGAATGAAATGTTGCTTTATTAAAAATATATCCTGAAAAAATGTTGGCGGGCATATAAAACAAAATAAAAAATAAAAGACAAATAAATGAGAGGATGTCATTCTATATTTACCCTCCCTAATTTTCAACAATTATACAGAAATGTACTGAGTTAATATTGAATAGCTTAAGTTTATAATAGCATAAGGTACTAATTTGTATTTCTCCTTTAAATAGGTAACACTGAATAAAAGTTTTGCCTTTACTTCAGTCTTGCTTAGTACAGCATTCATGCTAGCACTGCATTTACTGAAATTATAAAGCTGTATATATTACATTGCTCATTAATTCATGAATTATATTGCTAATTTATTTGTATGATTTACGTTAGCAAAGCAGTCAGTGTGAGCAAACCTAATGTAATAAACTGTGCTGATAAATACAGTGCTGTGTGTATGCATAATTTTTCCTTCCATTATATAAATGTACCATTGGTGATTCAGGTGAAGTATAGAGTGGGAAGTAATTAATTTTTTTAGTGAAAACCTATACAATTCAGTTAAAATGCTGTGATGGTCTTTGGTAGTTTCTTTGATTGTTTACCCAAGTTGAGTTTAAATAGACATGAACTGCTAGATTTCTTAGCTGCAGTACTCCGTAGAACAAAAAAGGTTGTAATCTAATCTTTTATTCCTTTAATGCTTGTTCATAACTGCAAGCAGTGAACAATATGAGCATAAAGTATTTTTCACTTAAGGTTTTTGTTTACTATTTGAAAGGTTCAATATTTGTGTATTCTTACATTATGTTTTAATCAGATTTTTTCTTCAACTGACAATAATTAAAGGCATTTATTGTTATAGTTAATGTACTTTTACGCATCTGATTTACAACATTTACAAAATTTTTGGATTTGGTTAAATCTTCATATGTTGGAATATAATTAATACACTACATTGTCCTATAGCTAACTCATAAATATTAATTAGAATTGTATATTAAGTGCTGCATTAGCAGAATTTCTGGTCTAGACTAGTTAAAAAAATAGTAGTCTAAGCTGATCTTAGACAGACTTGGAGCTTTTGATTCTATCAGTGATTGGATGCTATTTGTTGATAGTTTACATGTTTTGTTGTTATATTGCTGAAAGGGAGTAACCGTTTATTGGAATTATAACCTAGAAACCCATGTACCATGACAATGCAACATCTATGAAACTATATAAATTCTGACATTCTTTTTGCAAACCTTATTGTCTTTAATATTCATATCAGATGAATACATTAAAAGGTATATCTATAAACAGTAATGGAATTAATTGTGGTAATAAAAGAAAACAATTACTCATTTTTTAATTAAAATATATATCATATGACACACACTTATTAAAAAATGATATAACACTGCTAAACCACAAATACTATGAGGTCATAGCATCCATATCAATCAGTAAGAAAAGAAGAGGTACAACAATTCTAAGGAGAAAAGCTAACATTGTGCCAAAAGAATTATGTAAAATACCTGATAAGAGATGCACGTTTACAATTGCTAATATTACGTGACAAAATAAAATGCTATTGTAATGCATTGTACTAGTAAGCGTATTCTTGCTTTGGATCCCCCTTTAATATAATGTGTGCATTTGCAGAGGCAAGTCATTGTTTGATTTGAAAGTCCCAGCAGAACATCAAGACTCCATAACCAAGGGCAATTGCAGCGACAATAGCTTTTACTTTAGGAGCTGTTTTCAGTAAATAATTATTTATGCAGAAAATAGTTTTTTCCAGAAAGCTGATTTTATCTTTCTGTTAATAACACTTATGCTCTTGACTGCTTCACTGTGCAATTATAATACCAGTCTTTTGCTACTGTTTCTCCACTATCAGTGTTAACATGCCCAACATGCCCTTTGTAAAAGAAACTGCATTGCCTTTCACAATATTTAATTATTGTACTGTTTCATTACCAGTGATTTCTTGTTTTTTTTTTTATCATTCTTCAGTAATATATTGCTCATCTTTGTCTAATTTTTCTCCTGATAAGTTTTGTTAAAATTATTTTTTTCCTAACTGTGAGAATCAGATGTAAAATAGAGTCATGGTGATGCAATTATGTAAGCAATGACTGACCTACTTAGATTTCTCAAAATAAGGGTGCTTGCACTTTCGCAAACAGCACTAGAACAAACGGGCAATGTCCTCCACTGTGGTGCGGTAGTCATGGACCTTAGGGTTAGGGCATGGTTAAGGATAGTGGATAGCCCTACTAGGTATCCACTATCCTTAGCCCAAGCCCTAACCATAAGGTCCGTGACTACCGCACCACAGTGGAGGACATAGGTTCGTGACTACTGAACCATGGAGGACATACAATTTCCTCCACTGTGGTGCGGTAGTCATGGACCTTATGGTTATGGCTTGGGTTAAGGATAGTGGATAGCCCTACAAGCTATCCACTATCCTTAATCCAAGCCCTAACCCTAAGGTCTGTGACCATTCACTCAAGTGGTGTTCACGAAAGTGTACTTTCGGTGAAGTGCACTTTCCCGTTAGTGGGCATCTACTACTGGATTTCGAAATAGTGTAATTTCGAACACCGGTAGTAGACCCATATATATATATATATATATATATATATATGTATATATATATATATATATATATATATATATATATATATAATTGTGTATCATTTCTTTGAGGGCAACTTTAACTGATGTACACATGGTCAAAAAAATGACTGAAGGTACATTTGACTGAAAAAAAACATTTTGTAAAAAACCTTCTACACAATATAAACACCACAGGAAAAAAAAAAGCTTTTTTGCAGGGATGCAAGCACCACTGGTCAAAAGTCAGTTTATTGCATATACTGGCTTTTTTTCTGTGTGAGATCATAGTACAGTGGAGATCAGGGAATTTTCCCTTTCCCCACTGTACTGTGACCTCAGAGATTATATAAATAATTAGTACTGGCAGATGAGGATGCAGTGGATTTTACTTCTTTTTTGGGGAGGTTCAATCAGCTGCTGATTAACAAGTTGTGTTTAATCACTTGCCATTTAAAACATTGGTTTTGCAATACAGATGCACACATGCACACACACACACACACACACACATATATTAAGATATATATATATATATATATATATATATATATATATATATATATATATGAGTTTATGTCATTTCTTTGAATCTTCATTTCACTGAAACTCAAATGGTCAAGTCCATTTCAATGAAAACTCATTTAATCAAAAACTCATTTAATTGAAAACTCATTTCATAGCGAATTATAAAAGGAATGTCATGGTGTCATTTGTTATCATAGGAGTTATTAGGGGAAGTTTATCTAGCAGAGTATGTGAGATTATCATTTTGAGTTAATGTATCAAATAGGTAAGGGGAAAAACAGTGAACTTCCAAGAACTACAGTAAATTCATCATAGCTGGAGTGAAGCATAATTAGATGACTGCTGATATTTACTTTATTGTATTCTAGGTGATCTGGTACATCTTGGGGTCAGGGTCACTAGACTGCTTCCACTGTTCTGCAAGTGGGAGAGAAGGTTCTCAGCCTTAAAAATGTTAGAGGCAACCTATACAGATAGTTATCTGTTGAAGCTGTATTGTATTGATTTGCAAACTTGCACGTCCACTGAGCCTGTGTTCATATCTGTGTTTGACAGAGAGTCTTGAGTGCTGAGTCTGTATGTGCTGTAAGCATTTGCCATTGCCACAGGTATTGTGGTCCCGTAGATGATTTGCAAGTGACATAATAAATAATTATTTTGGAAAGGACATCCAGGGTAACCATTTCCAAATGAAATGTGTTTTAGTACAATCTTGGACAGATTTCAAACCAGGTTATTCTTCGGACAGAGCCCTGCTTTGCACTTGCAATGGATATATGAGCAGTGCAATTATGAGGGAAGAATTTTGTACAGGATATGCAACTTGGTAGTTTTGCAAGCCTTCACTGACCTTTTCCTTGTAGACTATGTCATTCTAGGAAATCTCCATGTCTTGTAAAACAAACTGTCCAGATATAAATTGGTGGTGTAGGACTGCAAACTCTGGTATAGTGTGACAAGCACCCATCAACGGTTGAGGCATAAAGGCACAGCCTTTCTGTGTGTATATCATTCAGGTGTCCCACTCACTGGCTAAAATTTTTAATACCAGAATGTGTGGCTCACATCTGTAAAAGTGAGAACATCATAAAAGATGAGTGATGGACTGCAGTGAAGACCTTTCTCGGCTGCCTGCAGTGAGCCATAGCAGCAGTGAATGAACTATCGTGCCACAGCTAGTTATTCTATGAGAATTCCAGAAAAATAATAATAGGAGGCAAACCATAGACACCAAATCAGTATCACTCTAGCCTGTTGTGTCTATCCCTGCAGAGATGCAGTGTCCTGACCATTTTTCACCCTGCACCTGCATCTCTGGCTGGCAGGAAGGACTGGAGTTTATGCTGCTGCTATCTCTTGTTTTCATATATATTGCACACCTGAGAATGGGGGACACCAAACCTGGGTCCTTCAGCACTCTGATAGCAAGAGAGAAAGGTTAGATATAAAACTTAGCTACAATTTTATAGGTGTGCTCAAGTTTAGAAAACTAGGTAGACCTTAGATTGGTATTCTTCATGTAAAATAGAGGCTGGGTGGTCAGTAACACTGGACTGAAGTTAATCATGCATGATCATTCAGGGTCATAGGACTGTAGGATCACAGGATTTAAAAGGCAGATCAGTCCAAGGACCATTCACACCTTACTGGCACCCACCCTGACATGATACCTCCTGCCTCTGACATAAGATATGTCTGGGGAGAATTTGTGGCTACCCATCCAGTTATCAAGTAAGAGTTTCATAATATATTATCCAAGTATTTGGCTGAATTTCAAGGTGACTTTGATAATATAAATATAACATTTTGCAATATAGTCTTGTATAAGTTCAAGCAGTTTTACACTTTTAGCAGATTTAATAGAACTGCTGTATTTTGAATCACGTCTAGCTTATCCATCTGCTCTGCTTTCACTGCCCAGGTTTCTATACCATACAGTAATACTGTCCGTACCACTGTTTTGTTCACTCTTCTATTCAGCTTCTTTGGCATTCTTTTGTCACACACTACCCCTGACACTCTGTGCCTGTTAGCTGCAGCCCCTCTGATTCTAGTTTTGACCTCCTCATGTAGATCTTTCCTCCACTCTAACTTACTGCAGTTCCAAAAAATATGATCCCGTCTACCTCTGTCACCTGAGTTAGATCTCCATCTTTCATCTACTACTAGATACATTTTCAACTACAAATACACAAAAACATTTATAGCTTTAGTTACGTACCTAGAAGTATTACATATTTTCTAACACTGCTGCATTGTAAACTGCCTATAAGTTTTTGGCCTGTCCCTTATTTTTTTCCTATCAGTATTTTATCTGACTGTCTTATTAAGCTTTTATTTGAAATGGTCTCAGATCTAGCTTCCACAAGGTTGTCTAGTAACTTAAGTTTCCCCTTTGTAGTTCTGATTATTTCCATTTTCACTTTCTACTTCCTCCTTAAGGTCTTGTAAAAGTATATTTTATAGTCATAATCCAGGATGATATCGGTCCATATGAACAAGGCTCACAGGGTTCTTACATTTTTCAGTATAATTGCCAAAACTACCTTTTCCATGTTTCTGGGATATTTCCATGCTCCAGTATCTCATTACATAACTTTTGTCATATTTACAGTATTAGTTCCTTCAGCAGCTCCCAGACTTTAATTGAAATGCCATCCATCCATGGTAGCTTTCCAACAGCCTGTTGCCCTATTGCACTACTTATTTTTTTTCTTATTTTTGTAATAAATAATTTCTAGGTCATCCTTTGAGTACTGGAGCTGTTATTCCTTCCAAGTATCTCCTGATTAATCTTTTATTTCCTCTGTCCACTGTTCTACCTATAAAACACATATCTACATAAGCTCTCAATTATCTTCCCTTTCTGCATCTGTTTTAACTTAACTTCTGCACTGACACTTTTGTTTTCCTAGGGTTAGAATGAAAATATTACTGCGCTAAAGCTATTTTCTGAGGTGCATAGAATATCACCTAGTGCTCTTCCATCTCCTTAATTTCTTTCTGCTGTTTTTCAGTCATTATTATCCTACTTTCCCTTTGCTGATACTCCTGGCCTTTTTCTAGCCTTTTTAATATTTTGTAAAGCCCTTCCCCAGTTTTTCTCTTTCGGTATATGATATTATATATAGTAAATTAATTTTCACCCATCTATCTGCTATGCTTCATCATCCCCATTTCATATCTGATTATTGCTGTGTTATGTTAATGCTGTTTCTATATGGCTCTTAAAATTATTTTCCCTCATTAGGTGGTTTGGAAAGAGCCAGTACCTTAGACCTGTAGCACTGCAAGCCTTTTCTGCACTAATACCAGGAGGTGGTCTGGTATATTTATTGAGGTTGTCCCATAGAAAACTCTTTTCTCCTTGTGTTTTATATATATATATATATATATATATATATATATATATATATATATATATATATATATGTTTTGTCTTATTTTGCCCAATTCCCATACTGTTGGGAGTATTTATTGACATTTAGTAACCGGGAAAGTCTAACTAGGTCAGGAACCCATTTTCAGTGGAGGTCCCGGGAGAAAAGCTCCAGCAATGTTAATCAAAAAATACACAAGTTTAACATTTTTAACAAAGTTGTTATATTACAGAAGCATGTAGGCATACACAAGTTATATCAATGCATTCATACAGAAGATAAAAATACCAATACTTTAGGGAAAGGCCGAAAGTGAGAGGGAGAAAGAAATGGAAGATAGGCGAGAGAAGGAGGAGAGAAACAAATGGATGAGAGATGGGTAAGAAGAGGTTTAGAGGGGAGGAAAAAAATGAAGGGGATATGAGAGGGATGTATATTGGTTTTAGAGCACTGGCAGATCTGTGAGTTGAGAAGGTAGTTTTTAAGTGTAAACTTGAATTTTCTGGAACTGTTTATACTGGTAATATTATTTGGTAAAGTGTTCCATAGCTTAGCAATAGCGCAGGAATAGAGACACTGTCCAGATCTTTTGTTAGATTTGTGCAAACTAACTAGTTGTTTATCTCTAGAGATGAGAGTTCTGGTAGGAGTGTAGGTATGTAGAATAGATTTTAAGGCAGAACAGCTGGTTTGTGAATTAGCTTTTGTGAGATTGTCAGTTTTATATAATTAAGTTACTGGAGGAATTCTAGCCAGTTTAGTTCTGTGATAGCTTTGACGTGGTGTGAGCAGTATAATGAGCCTATTGCAAATCTAGAGATCTTGTAATAACATGACTGAAGCTTAATTTCGAGAGTTAAGTGCAGATTTATGAAAATGAGAGCACCGTATAATAGTGAGGGGATTAAGTAGGTGTTGCCTAGCATTCTTTTGTGTTAGGGTCCATGAAGTTTTTGTGTCTGTATAGTGTCCCAAGCTTGCAGTGAGTTTTTTTATTGCATTATGTATGTGTAGGTCAAATGTGAGTGTATTATCTATGGTGACACCTAAAAGTTTAGCATTTGTTACTACTTCAATCTCTGTTTTGTTTTGGAAGTAGATTTTGAATTCAGAAGAGAAGGTTTTAGGAGTGAAGAGTAACAGTTTAGTTTTATTGGGGCTTAGCAGTAATTGTGCGTCATTTAGCCATAAGTCAATTGATTGAAGGAATTCTGTGTCTTTTATAGAAGATCAGGTATATTGTTAGATGAACTGATAATGGTGGAGTCGTCGGCATATTGAATTAATGTGCTTTGATGGGAGGTTGTATGGAGATTATTAATGAAAATATTGAAGAGGAGGCGTCCAAGAATTGACCCTTGTGGCATTCCAGTTTTATTAGTCTGGTATTGTGATAGGCAACCTTGTCATTTTGCACTTTGTTGCCTTTTGGTAAGGAAACTGTTACAACCTTGTTGGGAAGATAGTGAACAACCTAGTGAGGAGAGTTGGTGAAGGAGTTTATTGTGTGATACTGTGTCAAAGGCCTTTGACAGACTGAGTAGTACTACTGAAATGAATAGGCCAGAGTGTTTGGCTTTGTTAACTGTATCAATGAAGGAAATGAGAGCAGTTGTTGTACTGTGTGCTGGCCTAAAGCCATGCTGTGTGGGTATAAGAAGATTGTTATGAACAACATCGCTCCATCTCTGAATCAACTGTTCCTACTATCTGGAAACAATTCTATACCCTTCCTATACATAAAGGAGGTAACTCCACAGATACATCCAACTTTACACCCATTGCTATACTCTCACCTCTCTCCAAACTTCTAGAAAACTGTATACACAAACAAATAATGCAATACCTACTTCTAGAGAATCTACAAACACCTACTTAGCATGGTTTTCGTCCCAACCATAGCACCACTACAGCCCTTCTGTCCTTCCTAAATACTGTACCACTTGCCAGAGACAACTATAAACTTATTTCCTGTCTGTTCTTAGACCTGTCAAAGGCTTCTGACACAGTATCTCATCCTCTCCTTCTGCAAAAACTGACAAACCTTAATTTTGCACCTCCTACTGTATCCTGGTTTAAAAGTTATCTCTCTGATCGCTACCAGCCAGTAAAATGGCATTCAGCCCACTGCCCCTTGCTCACTAGTAAAACAGGTGTAACACAAGGTTCCATCCTTGGACCACTATTTTTCAGTATCTTTACCAATCTTCTCTCCAGTTTCTGTCCTGACTCATCTATTATACAGTATGCAGATGACTCTACAGTCATCTCAGTCGCTGACTCTGTAACTCAACTTACATCAATTACTCAGACATCCTTCAACTCAGTAGAAAAATGGCTATTCAATAACCAACTTATTCTCAATCCAAACAAGACTAAACTACTACTCTTTCTTCCAAAAAACCTTCACTACATCAAATCATCCTTCACAATACTGTCTCTGAATAATACCCCTATACAGGTAGACAACAGCACAACACTACTAGGCATCATCATTGACGACCACTTAAAGTTTGATTTACATATCAACAATTGCATCAGAAGTTAGGATTATTGTACCATAACAGGAAATTTCTTAATAAGGATGCTAAGTTAACCCTATCTAACTCTTACCTCTTACCCACCTTACTCCATAGTTCTCAAATTCTAACTAACCTGAACACTGGACTATTAGCCAAACTAGAAACAACTTACAACAAGATTGCCAGATTTGCTGCACAGAACAGACATAGGTACCATCACTGTCTCTCATTGAAAGAACTACACTGGCTTGAACTACCCAACCTTCTCCTACTAACTCAGACCCAGATCATTCATTCAATTCTCTACAAACCCTCTTATTGTCCAACTCTCTGTACTCTAATATCCTACTACACCCCAGCAAGATCCCTCTATAGTTCCAGCCAAGGGCTATTACAAATTCATAAACCTAAAACTAAAATAGGGCAAAATCTCTACAGTTTTAGCCCTGCTAAGACTTGGAATAATCTACCACTCCAAATCAGGACAATTCTGCAACAAAAACAATTCAAAACAGCCACTAAACAATGCCTGCAATCCAAATGGATGGGTGTATATCATAAGCTCGAAAGCGGATAACTCCGAAGCACATAACTCCAAACTTCAAACCTTGAAGTTCAAAAATGTTGAACCGTAGAACAGAGATCACCATAGAGTGCAGGAAGGGACGATTTCCCTTTACTGCACTGTAGTGCGATCTCAGAGTTGGTATATTTAAGTAGCGGGGTGGGGCTGGGGGGCGCAGGGGGGCTTGCCCCCCTGCATAGAGCATTTTTTTTGTTTTGGGTAATTAGGGGGGATTTTTTGCGGATTCAATGTTGTTAGCTTTCGAGGTTTGAAGTTCGTGGTTTTGTGCTTCGCAGTTATCAGCTTTTGATCATCTGATATAGACCCAAATGGATATGTCAGTGTAACCATCCCCCATAAACCTGTCTCCCCTAGCTTCTAACTCTCCTCTAGCTCCATCTCCTATCCCTCCTTTCAACTGTGTTCTACTTCTCATTTCAACAGTTACCAAAACTAATCACATGGAAATATGATGTTATTATTTCTTTAACTTCATTGTATTAAGATTTTATGCTTTTTGTATCGTATACACTTTTGTTACTTGTCCATTTATTAGTACTATGAATGTTAGTCATACAATCTATATTGGAGTTTTTCTCCTCGGGCCACTGCTGAAAAAGGACTAGTAGCTGAGATGGACATTCCAGGTCATCAGATGTAAAATAAATAAAATAAATAATAAATAAAAAGTGGTCTAGTAGTTGTATCTGTATACATTTTTCAAGCAGTTTGAATAGAGGAGATAGGACAGAGATAGGTCTGTAATTTGTTAGCTGAATGGATTTGCCTCCTTTGTGGAGAGCGGTAATGATAGATTTTTTTCCATAGGTTATGGACATAAGATTCCTTGACGGAGCAATTGATAAGAATGCTGACTGGACACTCAATTGATTCAGCAGCAAGTTTTAGGTATTCAGCAGGGAGATTGCCAGAGAAAGAGGAACAGGTTTTTACTTTGAGACGAAGTTTGTGTATTAGTTTAGTGGATACAGGTTGCAGAGAGAAAGGAGTGAACTGAGTGTTAGGTGAAGAAATATTTTGATAGTGCAGTGAAGTGTTTATGTTGTCTTTGTTGGTTCTTTGAGAAGGGGGTATGGGATTATCTGTGGTGTTAGAGTTTGTGGTAGAGTTAGTGCCTGTAACTAATTTAGCTATGCTGTCCATAAAGTGGAAGTTAATCTTATCAGCTAGTTAAGTTGGCGTCTTGTCTGTGTTTGGGGTTGGGTTTTGAGTAAACCTAGGGTTAAGTAGTGATGAGATGGTTTTCCAGAAAATTCTTTGGGTTGTTTTTGTGAATGGATAATTGTTAGGAAAAATAAAGTTTTTTATCAGCATTAACTAATCTTTTTTTCTTAAATTCGCAGTTGCCTGTAGTTTTGAAGATTAATGTCATTTTTACTCTTCAGCCACATTTTCCATGCTCTGTCTCTGATTTGTAATATTTGTTTAGTGGATTTGGTAAGCCAGAGTATGTGGTTTGTTTATGAACTTTTTGTTCTGAGAGGGGCTAAGTTATTGAAGGTGTCTACGAATAGATTGTTGAAATAGCTGACAGCATTGTCTAGAGGTAAGGTTTTTAATATGAACCAGTTTAGGTAATATGTAAAATTGCTACTCTCCATTACATCCTTCATATCAACCCCCTTCATATATTTTCCTAAGAATCTGGCTTCCCTATTCATTCCATATTGTTGAGGGCCTCATAAGACATCTCCTAAAGTTGTTATTAAGTATCAGTCACCCCTTATAAATAGAGCAGCTTGCTGATTTGCCACGGTTTCCCCCCAGTATATCCTTCAATTTATTTTTCTTCTTAATTTGGGTAGAATATATATATATATATATATATATATATATATATATATATATATATATATATACATACATTTGCCATTGTTAGTGTTTCTCCTTCCCAGTTACTCTTAATTATTACATAGCTGCTCTGTTTATCATTTTCTTTGTGGTCACACTGAAATGTGCAACCTTTTTTTATAAGGGTCAGCACTCCCTTTTTTCTCCTGTCACCTTTGAGCTAATTATGTCCAGCCATGCCATGCCTTTTTATTAAGTGTTTATGTTTACTATCATTTAAATGTATTTTTTGCAAAATTATGTATAATGAACTTTTATACATGCCATTATTTTCTGCTGTTTACTTTGCCTTGTCAAACCATTAATGTTCTACACCATCATTCGCAGTCTATTCTTCTCCATTTTTTATTCATCCAGTTTGTACTTACTGGTATTAAAGACTTTTTCTACCTATTTCTTTTCTCTCTGCATTGCTGTTTTTATACTTTTTAGTTGCAGACAATGTTTTTGCTCCTGTCGTGCCAGTCTTTCTTTTCTAATACCCATACCTTCTAATATAAATAAGAAAACAACCCCAATAACACTCTTAATTTCAGAACTATATACAGATTCCCCATTGATTTTTTTCTAAAAAATGAAGCAAATATTACCACGACAGCTTGTCTTCTGATATTCACTGCTGTATTCCTTTTCTAAGTGAGAGGGTCATTTGTGCGAGTCGTTATTAATTTGCCTTTTTCAAGGATAAATATGGCTCCTTAGCGCCTGTCTCTCAAAGCAGTCCTATTCTACTTTCTTCACTTTCGTTTTTTTCTTTCTGTCCTATTTTTCCTTCCTTAATCATCTTTTCTTTGATTTTATTTTCTCGGAAGCAACTACCCATCCATTTTCATTCCCAAGATATATAGAACAAGAGTCGCCGATGCTCCTTTTTGTACATAGGTCCCTTCCTTGTGCACTTTCCAGGTGTTCCAGTTATGTTTGATTAAATTAGCCAATTATACTCACGTAAAAGGAGCTTTCCTCCTCTGAATGACAGCCTTATTACTGCTGTAACTGAACTTCGCTCCCTCTTTGCCAATTGTGCTCTTCTGTTTTAGTCCCTCCCCTCTAAATTTTTATTTATTTTCATTGGCTAGCTTACAGTTTATTCTGTAAGTAGGGATTCCCCATCTTCACTGCAGGTGCAAGCTGCCCCCTAAATAGTTACTCTCTTAAAAAACTAAAATTTTTAGCAAAACATAAAAATATTTAAGCCATCATCTGTGCTCATCATATCAACAGCACATTTACTAATTAGACCATACAAGCAATGTGAATCACTGAATATGCACATATGAAATGTATACATTACTCTTTATTTTATTTATTTATTTATTTGCATTTGTTAACCGGGAAGGTCCACTGGGTCAAAAGTACCGATTTTCAGTGGAGGCCCGGGGAGAAAAGCTCCACATAATTCAATACAATCATACAGTACATTCATACAATTCATACAGTACTTACATTTTGATAATAACACAATTGGGAAATACAGTTATTTGTACAGTACATACATTTTGATAACACAGTTAGCACATACAATAAGTTGAACAGTGCACAGGGTTTTTTTTTCCCCAAAGGAAGAAGGCAATGTAGCTAAACATAAATCTATCTACTGATAGTACATTGGTACAGAAGTAGATTATCCTTCAGGGATACAAGTGAAGTTTTTGAAGGTGATATAGGATGTTGATAGGAAAGGTGGGAGTAGTATTAGAAGAGAGATAATTATCAGAGACCACCCATGTCATTTATAATGTATAAAAAAAATTGACTTGCTTACCTCAGATATGTATTGATTTAGGCTAGAGAGATTTATATTTTACAGCTCATTCTCAACCATCTCTTCTTCCACTAACATTGGCTGCATCTTTTCCAACACAGACATTCTAATTCTCCTGGTAAAGTTCTGCACCACTTTCTGTTTCTTCTCTGTCTTGCACTTGAACAGTGGAAAGAACTTTACTGGCATCCTTGTCCGTAGGAGGTTTGATGGCAGTGCAGAGTTTTCCTTTCATCTGACAACAAGATTGCTATATTCTTGCATCCCCTCGATGGTCTTAAGCTTGATCTTTTTTATCATCTCCAATGCATGTTCTGCATCTAGGAATGTCTTTGTCACTGGGTAAATGCTTTTACACCTGAGTGGCCTTTCTTTGCATGATCTTATTACCAGCAAAACTGTGCTCCTTCTGTGCCTCATTTTCAGTGAATAGTCATTATCAGCAAAAGTTTTACTGTCCCTTATAAGCAACTGATTCCATTTTTCCATAATGCAGATACGATTCTTTCTTTGATATTGTATGTTTGAAACCTGACTAAAATCAGGCTGGGAATTCAATCAGATGTCTGTCCTAGAAGAAATATTCTGTGGGCTGTCTCAATTAATATGACCTTCTCCAGCATGTCTGCCCTCATAGCAATTTGATCCTCATATATTCCAAGGAATTCAAACCTTCTGCCTTCTTGGGGAAGTTTGTGAAGCATAAATTCTTTCTATAAACCCTATCTTCCAGTTTATATATCTTTTCTGTTTTCTCTTCATTTTGTGTTTCTAGGTCTATTAGTCATTTTTTTAAAGCCCATTTCCATGTAATGGACAGTTGTTAGCTTGTTGGAGTGGCTTGGATGTGTCCTTTCAATTCCTTCTGATCTCTTTCCATTAGACATTATATAATGTGACAATGTCCCATTTAAATCTGTGACCTTCTTGTACACTTAATCTATTTTATCCTGCGGAGAGGACATATTCAGTTTTTCCTTATTGCTTTCTTGCACTGTTTCTGAAAATATGTCTGACAGGTTTCTTGGGCTTTTCAGAACTAAATATCCTTCTCTCTTCCCGAATAAGTTTCTTTTTTCACCCTTCCTGTTTACTTTTGACATCCAGCATTACTCAGGGGCCTTGTTGTCCTGAGAAATGAAGTCTAACTATTCTAGCAAGGATGACTTTATTTTACATATACTTATCAGTACCATGGGAGGGCTGATTTCCCCTTCTTTAACTCACGCGTGCCATACCAGAACCCAGTAAGGGACATTTTTAATATTGTGTGTGAAGAAATGTTGCATAATTAAGATAGAAAAGTTATGCTAATGTGGCTTATTTCTGTATCTAAAATGTTCAGTATTACAAAATAAAAGAAATCTGCAGTCTTTCTCTTTATTATATTTTGATACTACAAATGCAGAACAACCACTGTAGACTGATGCAGTATATTTTTCAGTAGGCATGCACGAGATATGTGGTATGTCTTAATAATCCAGCTAATTAGTATTTTCAGGAAAATTGCACAATGGTTTTCTGTTAACATGTCAGTATGTTATTGTAGTGCTTCCTGTAACAACATACTAATTTAAGTAATATTAACACTTCAAGCAACTTCTGTGAAATAATTGCTGTATTTTCTACCATATTTAATGTATTAACAGCAGGGGAGTGATGTTACAAACTATAAGATGTAGGGAATAATGTTTAAAGTATGAAGGATAGCCACAGTGTTATCATTCAGGAGGTGTCCATATTATAATTATTATTCAGAAACACAGGATTTGTAAACCCAGCTGTGGCCCATAAACATTAAAATATCCAAACTAACGTCCAAACCAAAGGGTAAAAGGGTCACACAGGCAAACATTCAGTAAAAACTGCAAGAGACACCTAGCCAAACTAGAGTTTTTACTGTGTGATACCTTAAACTTCCTGTAATGGAGGCCCTTGGGATAAATATGCAAATGGCCCCTTAAGACCATCAAGTGTTTCAGCTATATGGCTTCTGAATACATCGGTTGAGTTTAACGACCTTGTGTTTCTGAAGTATACCCAAACTGTCCACTTATGCTGTGCTGATAAGTTCAGTAAAAAGGCCAAAATATGCCTGTCCACAGCTAGTGGGGTTTGGCTTTATTAGCCTGAGTGTAACTATAAAACCTTAAAATGTAAATAAGTCATGGGCATTCAGAAGCCATATAGCTGATCTTGCTTTTTCTTGCAGTTTTTACTGAATGATTTATGTGTGTGACCTTTTACCCTTTGGTATATATATATATATATATATATATATATATATATATATATATATATATATATATATATATATATATATATATATATAGGTTCACTTCAGATTCTCGAATTACTGAAAACTCAAACTTCATATGGTCGAGAGCATATGATCGAGTTTTCAGAAACTCGAACGTCTGAACTGAAATAAAAAAAAAAATATCCAAACACATCGTTTCTGCAGAGGGGCAAGCTCCCCTGCACCCTCTCTATTTAAATATACCATCTCCATGATCGCACTATAGTGAGGAAATGGGAAATCTCATGTTCTGCACTTCTGCAAACAGCGTGGAATGGGAGATTTCCCTTTCCCCTCTGTAGCACAATCTCAGAGTTGGTATATTTAAGTGGGGGGGGGCGCAGGGGGGGGCTTGCCCCCCTGCAGAAACAATGTCTTTGGATATCTTTTTTTATTTTAGTTCAGTCTTTTGAGTTTTTGAAAACTCAATCATATGGTCTCAACCATATGAAGTTCGAGTTTTTAGTAATTCGAGAATCTGAAGTGAAACCATGTATAAATATATATATATATATATATATATATATATATATATGGGTCTACTTTGAAAGACCGACACGCCAGTTCGCCGACACACAAATCACCGAGACCAGATAACCGACAACACACAAAACCGACAACGCAAAACACCGAACACCATAACACCGACACACCGAACGTAAACAACACATAACACAACATAGCATAGCCACTAGCCCTAACCCTAACCCTAAGGTCCGACACTATCGCACACTCACCCTACCTGCACCCTAACCCTAACTCACTTAACCCACCCCTAACCCCAAGGTCCGACACTATCGCACACTTCACCTACCTGCACCCTAACCCTAACTCACTTAACCCACCCAAAAACATAAAGCCCGTCACTATCGCACACACACCCTACCCGCACTCTAAACCTAACTCACTTAACCCGTCCCTAAACTACAGTCCCTCACTATCACATACTTACCTTACCCGAACCCTAACTCCGACACTAACACACACTCACCTTTCCCACAGCCTAACCCAAAATCCCACAATATCGCACACTTACCTGACCGCTCCTAACTCCGTCACTGTCGCACACTTACCGAGTCCCGATCACACATTACCCTTGTCGGTCTTTGCGATGTCGGCAAATCACCCTTTTGATAAACTTACCTGTCGGTCGTTTGGTCTTCGTTTTCCGCGTGTCGGGGAATCGTCGGTTCGGTCTTTTAAAGTAGACCCATATATATATATATATATATATATATATATATATATATATAGGTTCACTTTATAATCTCGAAATACTGAAACATCAAATTTCAGTATCTCGAGACTATAACAGCGAAAGACGAGTTCCGTGAAAGACCACATAACTGAATCAGGAATCGAATTAGCGGTTATGGTGGTGTGCTGTGTTACTTGATAGCTGGAGATTCAGGTAAGTGTTTATATTTTAAGGGTTTTGGGTAGGGATTTTATTGTATGTTAGTGTGGTGGGAAGTTGTAGGTGTAGGGTAAGGTATGTAGGTAAGAGTGTGAGTGTGTAAGTGTTGAGAATGGTATTGTTTGTATGTATGTGACCTGTGTTTGTGTGAGGGGAATTTAGATTGTGTAGTGGTGGGTTTCATATCTGTGTCATTCTTTAGTGCAACCTCGGGATTAGTATATATAAGTAGCGGTGGTGTGGGAGGCACAGGGGGGCTTGCTTCCCTGCTTATATGTAAGGTAGATGTGTGTATTTGTGTTGTTTTGTTTATGTGTGCTTTGTTTGTTTGTTGTAGTGTGGGGAGGAAGGCATATGTGTGTTTGTTTGTGTGGTGTAGGGTCTGTTTACAAGTCGTGGTTTTGGTATTTTGATTTTTCAGCTTTATAGTCACAAGATACTGAAATTCGATATGTCAGTATTTCGGGATTATAAAGTGAATCCCTATATATATATATATATATATATATATATATATATATATATATATATGGTTCTAGGTTATAACACCGACAGCACACAACATTGACAACGACATCACCGACACCACATCATCGACAGTTCACAAACACGACACCACACACACTCAACACATCATCACAACAACCAATAAACAAAACAAATTCCCTGACCAAAAACCACACACACAACACAAGCACACCTAAATCCTAACAAACAAACACTAAACCTTACATACACAACTATCCACAACCCTAACCGAAACCCTAAGGTCCGTCACTATCGCACACTAACCTAACCCGCGCCCTAACCCTAACTCACTTAACCCGCCCCTAACCCAAACAAATTCACTACTGCACCCTTACCTAACCCGCGCCCTAACCCTAACTCACTTAACCCGCCCCTAACCCAAAACATTCACTACTGCACCCTTACCTAACCCGTGCCCTAACCCTAACTCACTTAACCCACCCCTACCCCTACAGACCGCACACTTACCTTACTCGCACCCTAACGTCCGTCACTACCGCATACTTACACATCCTTTCCCCATCTTGGTGTTCTCCGCGTCGGTGTTTTCATCCGTCAATCTTCTCGCGTCGGTGATTTCGCTGTCGGTCTTCTCATCTGTCGACGTTGTAACCTAGACCCATATATATATATAAATGTGTGTGTGTGTATCCCAAAAGGTAAAAGTATGCCTAAATATAAACCAATGGGTAAAAATGGTCACATATATATGATATGTGTGTGTGTGTGTGTGTGTGTGTGTGTGTGTGTGTGTGTGTGTGTGTGTGTGTGTGTATATGTGTGTGCATGTATATGGCTAGACTGATATCTGTATGTATATATGGATCTACTTTTAAAGGTTGAATTACCACTATCTCTAATTGCAGATAGCGAGATGAAAGTCCTGAAGATTTACAATGCTGAAACTTTAAATACTGCAGTTGCAGTATTTTGAAAGGTATAAGGAAAGTGTAGGCAAACTGCCTTTTATGTCGGTATGACGACTAGGCAACTTAGAATTAGAATAAGGGAACATTTATACAGCATTAAAACTAAAAATGATCAGAATGCTCTTTTTAAACATAGTTTAGTATGTCAGTATGTCAGTCTTTTAACAAATTTTTGTTTTCAATTCTGGAAGTTTGTCACAAGGACATGAGGGAGGGGGACTTCAAGAACTTTTTACTTCAAAGAGAGACATATTGGCAGATTAAATTGAAATCAGATCATCCTCCTGGTCTCAACGAGACCATTAATGTCAAATGTTTCCTAAAACATAAAAAATTGAAAGTCAATAAAAGTGACGATTTTGTCTGTTTACATGTTAATTGACATTGTCAGTACCCCTTTAAATGCATTGTTTCTTACTTCTGAAATGACATCACTAATTGATTTTAATTTATTTCTATGGTGATTTTTGCTTATTTAAACTTTGACCGTTTTGTATGTATTCATTCTGAAGAAGTCTACGGACGAAAGCGGATTATTAAACTGTGTACGCTATTTCTTTCGAGTTCCTGAGTTATTTCAGCTAGTTTCTGCCTTGATTTGGTACAAATTTTAAGCCTAACTGTAAAACCGCTATTTCTCCTTCAGATAAGGATAAGCCAGATAAATTCACAACATTAGAAGCATTATTTACATAAGAAAATAAAGGCACATTAGTTCCATCTGCTGCGTTTAGTCGTTTGCTTAAATTGTCCTTCACTCGGTGGGGAACAGGCGTTAAATCCTTTTTTCTTGTTCCCTCTTTTGTTATTATGATATGAGTTGGCCTGAAAGCGCTGCTTATGGGCCTGTGGATTCTGTGCAGCTGGTAATGGTGGAAATTTTAAAATCTCCCCTTCAGAGTCAGTGGTAAAGCCTCCTCCTTCCAAAGAGGCGAAAATGACAGAGAGATGTTTCTTATTTGAATTATTAAATTGTCTCTTGTCCCTAGGACGTAAATTATTTTGAGTTTTCCATAGAAAAGCTTTACCATTATTATATTAATCATTAATTAATTATTATTATACTCTAGGTGCTGTCTGAAAGAAGGAAGATACAGAGCCTTCAGAGGAGAAAAAGGTACTGAAGCTAATGACAGACAATTGTTTCATTCAGTGTATTATAATTCCCATTCATTAATGGAGGTAGATTTGTTTGCCTCTAATCATAAATAATTTTTCTGTGAGGAGACCCAGTGACTTTTAGAAGGTGGAGAAGGAATAATACATTCTAACAATGTGGAAAACAAGCCTGTTTTCCTGAGAAAACAACTTCAATCTGTCTGAAGTGGATTTATCCTACTTACACAAGAAAGTCAGTTGAGCATGTTTCCTTTTTGTGTTTGAACTTGATTTGTTTATCATAAAAGCTTTATTTACTTCTGCTGTTTAGGGTATCTACATAATATATGCATTTAAACAGCAAGAAATATAACAAATTATGGATATGTTTGTCAAATCTTCAATTTCTGCTACTTGTAACCACCTAGAAAGTGCAAATAATATTCTACTTTAAAGCTTCAGTTGGACAATATTTGCATTTTCTCTCTCTATTTCTGTGTGTGTGTGTGTGTGTGTGTGTGTGTGTGTGTGTGTGTGTGTGTGCGTGCGTGCGTGTGTGTGTGTGTGTGTGTGTTGGGGGGATTAGTACTGTCAAAGCTATACAGTTTTAGTGAAGGGACTAAGATTCATGTTTGGTTAGAAGGTATAGATGAATCTGATACTGGGGCTTGACAAAAGTAGAAAAAAAGACAAAATATGTCAGTATAAAGGCAGATAGAAAATAGTCTATAGTTAAGCCTACACCACTAAAGTCTCTGGTAGTTAGAATGGTGAAATGTCACTAAAGAAACTGATTTTAAAAAATTCTCTAGTAGTGGATCAAGAGAGAACCGATTCCGGCCTTACTCTACAAAAGAGACAAAAAAGAGAGATGACTGGAGAGAGACAAAAGTTTTTTATCTGTTACACCATCATAGAGAGATAAGACACAGATACACAATATAAGTCTCAAATAAATACGAACAAAGCTGAACAGGATAAAAGGAAACTACCAATACCCTAGTTATAAGAAAGTTATTTTCTTGACTTACCCTTTATAGAGGCTGAGTTTGATGAAAGAAAAAACCTGTACTTGTCTTTGTCGGAGATGAGACCACATGCTCCACTTCATATCAGGCTAATAAAAGTAATACTGACTTGATTGGTGAGCAGATAAGTCATTTCAATTTTAGGAATGCTCAGTGGGAGGATGTTATACCAAGTAAGGCCAGAGAAAATAGGGGAGACAAACAGAATGGCCCCATTTCTTACTCATATTTTGGACTAAAAAAATTACTTGCTCTACAGGATAACTCAAGCTAAAGAACATATGTGGAAGTAACGATTTGTACCAAAGCCATTTAGAGCATTTATAATGAAGTTAGTACACACTCATGTCTTGGCTGGTCACGTAGGGATGGATAGTATTAAGGCCAGTGTTCTTGGCAGATTTTACTGACATAGTGTTAAGAGAGAAACATAAACTGTATGTGCTGTCTCTCCAGAGTGCCAGAGGACAGAAACTAGTTCAGGGTTATAAAACCCTGTGATATCTTTGTCTATAATTGACTTCCCATCTGAGCACTTAAGAATTAACAGTAGGTCAACTTGTGAAGTCAAGTAGAGGTCAGTTCTTTTTGGTAATCATTTACTGTGCAGCAAAGTTTCCAAAAGCAGTGCCCTTATAGAGAAGGAATGCCAAGTCCATTGCAAGTTAAGTGGTACCACTGATTTTGTAAGTAGGAATTCCATGAGAAATCCTTCCTGTCCAGTGTACCCCAATCATGTCTACAGCTCTTCTTTTCCTTCATTTAAAGTCTTTGATATTGTTTCTCATCAACTTCTTCTAGAGTACTTTTCTAGTCTGATCATACACAAAAGTCTCTTCTCTGGTTTCAGAGCTTCCTTAGCAACCTTTCTTAATGTGTCAAATGGCAAAATACCAATTCCTCTTACCAAGACACTTGCATAGGTATTCCACCAAGATCAATACTTAGTCTCATTCTGTTCAACATTTTTATTAATAATATGCATAACATTGTTGCAAATGCATCAGCAGTTCAATTTGCTGATGACTCCACACTAATATTCATAGTTGAATGAATCTCTGCAAAACATTCAGACAAAAACATCCTATTCAAACAAGTCACACACACTAAACCAATAGGTGCTTACTTAGGTCATGAATTAAAATTTGTCAAACATATTGAATATGTCATTAAAAAAAACAAACAAAAAATGAGGATGTTATCCTCTTACAAAGATTACCTTGTAATCTCATGTTTACTAACCATGGCACCAACATTCCTTCTTCTAAATGTACTTTATTACTCCATCTTTATGTATCCCACAAAGGCAAATTTTGTAAACTACAGAAGTATAACACCATTGTCAAATTTGCTTCTAATTCCACATATAAAACACATCAATGCACAGTCCTAAAGAGGATAAGCTGGCTACAACTACAGGATTGTGTGCTCAAACACGTTTAACAAGCCAGACAGATGTACAGTTTTAACCAAATATATACAAAAATATCACCCTAATAGATCTCTTAAGTCACAGTCAGAAAAATCAATTACACATCGTACAATTCCAAAATTACTCTAGAGACTGTCTTCATTAAGTTGTAATGGCAAAATTGTGGAACTCCATTCTCAAAGGCATTACCACAGAAATAAAATGTTAAGATGGTCTCCAAAACTAAAAACATATTCTCAAATAACTGGAATTGCTCTTGCATAACTTGACATTACCATAGAAGCAACTTTTATTGAACTTCGCATGTATTGAAATACTTTTCAGCCACTAAGAATTGCTCTTGCATAATTTAACAGCTGAACCCTTGTTCTTTCGTATCATACCTCTCCTTCATAACTTCTCCGGGTCTATACCCTTCTTCTTAAAAATCCTCTGAGTAATTATCCTTGCCCTACCCCGTTTCCCTTATATATGCTATTCTTCGCAGTGTACTTACTACATTCTAGCCATGTAGCTTTCTTTCCTTAGACAGTTTACTTCTGTTGTTTTCTTTGCCTGTTGTCATATAACAACTTTATTGTACAAATGTATTATTACTTTTCTTTCTGCCGTTCACTGGTTATTCTTCTTCATTCATAACTATTTCTGCACTTATTACCTATAAGCCTGTTCTCTACATTTTTATTTACTTCATGTTTTTGTATGCTGAAAATAAAGTTGTCCTTCCTAAGCTACATAATTTGTGTAAATGGTAGACAGTTAGAAATGTTTTATACTTTGTATGTTTTGTCTGTTAAGCTATCTTACAATTCAACCTGACTCCACTGAAAAAGGGGCCAAAAGGCAATTAGGGCCATCCTTGGTAACAAAATGGAAAAAAGCAAATACCTGTTTTTGGAATGAAGTAACTTACTTCATGTTTATGTTTGAACTCCTTTTGTTCAGTATTAGTAAAGTTTTATTTGGTCTGCCTAGTTTGTGTGTATGTGTGTGTGTGTGTGTGTGTGTGTGTGTGTGTGTGTGTGTGTGTGTGTGTGTGGCTCTGTGTTTGCATGTGTACATATAAACATGGTTTTGTAAATTATAAATCTTAATAAGTAAATAATTTTCATATGTAAATGAAATTTAGAAAAAAGATAAGGCATGAAATTTTGAAAGGGTTACAATTAAATTGCAGGGGGTGGCTCGTATGGCTTAGTGCAAATGACAGAGTTCCAGCAATGATTCAGAAAATTGGACGACCGACTTGAGCATGCAGCTTATAACTCTATAACTCAGTACAAACTGTTTATGCTGAACAACTCCCAGTGATGCAGTGTGTGATATAGAGCAATCATCAGGCACCAATAAACAGTATATTGAGCAGCCCTTCCACTCACCACTGCATGCTGAGATTTCTGGTAAATAAATACAGGTTTATGAACCCATTTACCAACTTTAATAGTAACAATTGTGAACTGTTGATGTACCCAACCTGTGTACCTCCACTGACTATTTCTGTTCCTGCTTTGCTTGGTAAATTATATGAATTTAAACATGCTTACTTTGTCACAAGCTTAGCAGCAAACAAAATCCCCAGCCTAATCACAGTACTACATCAGGATGCTGGAGCAATGGGCTACTTACGAAAGGGCAGCTATATAAAGCTGTCCCATGGTTTAATGCAGTATATTTAAGCATCCAGTTAATTCATGAGAGCTCCATTCTGATCCTTCTTTCTAAATTCCTTCCTGACTCAGTGCTGTAAATGCTGAGCTGCATGTTGTACTTTCAGAATCATTCCCAATATCCATAGATTAAGACTATCGGTTCTACATTCCATATGGAATGTCAGTAGTTATCAGCATGACTGCAGTCACTTCTGAAAAAGGGATTATGGAGCCTGCTGGATCTACCCATTGATGTGCGGAATAATTATACCCCCCCCGATCGGAATTCAGCTGTGATGAACCATTACTAAGCTCCAGGGCATGTAGCAAGTGTCTATGTTGTTAGTATTGTAATGGTGATGCAATTGTTTATCTAGTATTTATGCCAAACCTGTGTGTGTGTGTGTGTGTGTGTGTGTGTGTGTGTGTGTGTGTGTGTGTGTGTGTGTGTGTGTGTGTGTGCGCTTTTAAATATCTGCACCAGAGTGTCTATCTTTTTGGATGAAGTGGAAGCAAAACACCACAAATATGGGCGTCATGGTCATACTGCATATCCTTGCACTATGAAAGTTTTCTTAGCTGTATCTTAAAGTTTCAAACCTAGAATACATTTAGCTTTTAAAACAAGTTTATCCTTCAGTATGAGGCTATGGTTCCTCAGAGGTGAAATATATAAGCTTAGGGGTTTAAGGGTGAAGTCACCCACAACAGACTTGCAATGTACTTGTCCTGCTAAAACATAAAATCAGAAGACACTTTTAAGATTTAAACTTCAAGATACATCTTATTAAGCTTTCTTTGTTGTGTGTTTGTTATTATGTAGGCCTGAACAAAGTTGTGTGCATGTACACATATGCAGATGTGTGCCTGTTTGCCTCTTTGCATATGTGTGCCTGTTTATCTCTTTGCATGTTAAGTGTGAAAGCAAAAACATCAGGTCATTTCTTAAGCAGGAAATAAAGCTATGAAAATATACCTTGGTTGATAATTAGACAACAGAAACTGAGACTTAAACCTGGAATCATTATAAGATATTGTTTAATGACGATACATCTCAATAATAAACAAACTTAAGTATAGGTCTTCATGATGTGGTTGTTATTCAGTCTCCATTATTTTCTGCCTCTGCTTATTCCTTAGGGCTCAGGCTAAGGTGCCAGTGTTTTAGTGGAAGTATGTACGAGTCATGTATCAGAGTGTGGAACTCAAGTTGAGTAAAGCTGACATCTGCTTGAGTACACAGGGCTTATGGGGCCCTGGCTATCCGACTCTTTCTACATTAATTTACCACTACACTTGATGGAACATGAAGTGGCAGAGAGAGTTCATAAGGAGGTTTCTTTCTGAAAAAACTCTTAGAAATTGGCTAACGATTTAATCATATATGTAACATAAAGCAAAAATAATACAAATAACTGGTAAAGACAGCAACAGTCTAAGCTCTCTGGAAAATTTATTTATAGGCCAGACTGAAAATGGCTAGGCACTTTTAATTCGTCATTTCACCTTGTCCTCTTTCTCTTTACAAAGCTTCATAATAGAAGGGGGGAATGATACTGAGTTAATATTTTAATTGTAATACTCTGTTCCCAGTGATTGCTATTTAACATGCACCCTGCATTTTTATTTTTAATACCAAACCTAGGTGAGGCAAAAACTAATATTAAAAAGTAATTGTAGAATTAGTTATTAAAAAAGAAGAAGAAAAAAGCAAATTAATTCTTTATTTAAGTTTCCTGTTCTTTATTACCTCCATAAGGGATACAGGCAGTATACCAGGTGTATTCTGGCCTGTAACTACTGTCTCTAATTCTTACATTTGTTTATTTGCAAGAAAGCTGTAGTCAATACTGTGCAGAACTTGATGAGTGTTATACTGGAAACCCCAAGGTACTCTCCCATTTCCTGAAAGTATGTACAGTGTGTAATTTCTGGGATAGGGTTTTAGGGCTGCAATCTTTAAACCCACATTGTCTGTTGTTACTGGTTTAGTAAGTATATTATCTAATGTATTAATTCATTTTCATCTCGTTACATGAACATTTATTTCCAGTAAATATAGTTTATACCACTGATGATCTGTTCACTGAAACCTGATTAATCAGACCAAGGCCATTGAAGAGGATCAAAATCTTGGCCTTGGATTAAGTGGGGCAAATTCTGCACATACCCCATTCAGGGGTTGAGTCTTGCAGTCTGTTACCTATTATAATCTGCTTTGAGGTTGCATTACCTCAGATAAGTCAAGAAAAGTCCCATTTGGTGAAGCAGCTCCAATGAAGTCTGGAAAGAATGAATTAAAGATCTCTCCAGTAGGAAATTGTATCCATTTTGAAATGAATAAAAAGAGACATTACAATGAAAAGAAACAAGAAACACATAGAAATAATAATAATAATAATAATAATAATACTTCTTACTTATTTGGACACACTTCCATTACATTGGTAGACTCTGAATACTGGTCAGCTTTTTGTGCTGTTCTGCAAAATAGAAAATAATACAAAATGTGGGGTGGTGACTGCTGTCACTGCTTCTCTACTCAGTTAATTATTTTATTGCTGACAAAACTGTTTTCCTGAATGATGTAAGTGCAATTGGTCAATGATCTAAAGGATTTATCTGCTTGGCAGTTATTTATTAATTCATTTTGTTGCATAGCCAGGAAGGTGGATTGATATAAACAGACCCTTTTCAGCCAATGCCAGGGCTACAGTGGTACAAATAAGCAATACCATATACAAAGTGCTTATAATAAAACAAGATATTAAGACAAAACTGGTTAGGTGACAGAAGAAGAATAACATGCAATAGACACATGATAATCTTAAACACTAGACTATTAGGGAAACAAACAGCAAGATTAAAGATTGAAGATTACAGAATGCAGTATCATAAGCAATACATTATTGCATAAATAGTGTGCAGTGATTACTTTATTGTAGTAAATCCAGGGAAACTGTAATACTGTTCAGTATGCAACAATGATATTGGCTGTAGCTGCTAAGGTAGGAAGTGGTGAAGCATCTGGGATATAAGGTGTAGCTGCTAAGACAGAAAGGAGTGATGGCCATATTTACAACTAATTAGTGGAATAACTAAAATAAAATCACAACAAGAAATGGTGAAAACAAATTTAGCATTGCACTTCATTTATTGTTGGGCAGAAGAACTCACTTCCATTACATGGTGTGACACGCAGCTGAATATCTGTGAAAATATGACTATACACAGGAATAATTGGTATTTTTGTCTGACTCTACAATTTTACCTTGTCCACCCATTCATCCCCTACATTGCCTTAATTAAGTACTCCGAACACACCTCCCTCATATAATCATTCCAGTCTGCAGTCGTATTTTCGCAGATATTCAGATGCCTGTCACACCATGTCATGAAAGTGAGTTCTTCTGCCCAATGAAGCACAACTCTTTTACACATGGTATTCGGGAACCATAAAACCAGTTCGCAACATGGATGCTTTTCCTTTTTTTTTTTTTTACAAGTTTTAACATTACATCTTCAAATGCTTTCATCACCAACATATAACTGCATATTTTGGCCATTTTTGCACACTCTATAATGGGGTAAAATTCCTTTCCCCTGAAAAAATTCCACTGTATCTTTCTCAGTTGTTGGTAAAGTAAATATTGTCAACATATATCACAAACAGCTTTTTCAACACAAGCCCGAAAGGGCTAATAAAATTGAAGTAACGGTTACAAACACGTTCTCCATGACAGTTGCTTTGGCAACCACATTTTGCGATTAATTGCCCTGTTTACTCTTTACTTAACTATATCGCCAAGAACACTATCACTGGCCACTATAATAAGGAAGCACCAGAAGTAATATTGGTTTAAATTTTGAAGGCTAAATGGTGTCACTATTTTGGACAATTATGGGAAGAGGTAAGGTGAAGGAGATGGGAAGAGTGACATCCGAGCTGAAACTATAAATCTGAGGTATGCTGACTGGTAGACAGGTCATAGAAGTATGGTATGGTGGTGTTCCATTTTGGGAGCAAGTATAATAAAACTGCAAACTTGCTCACTAATATCTGAAGGGCATGGCGATTCTTTTCAGAGAAATAAGCCCAAAGAAGGAAAACAGTATTCAGTCAGTGGCATTAAAACCCCTTTAACAATAGCAGCTCTAATTTACAGGCTTATCTGATAGAAGAGCATGTACAATATTGCTAGCTGGCTAGAACTCTTTTTAAGCCAAGAGACATGGTAGTATTATGTTAGATGGCTAGCCAACCAAATATTCAAGTATGTGAATATTTGTATACTGTAAATGGTAACATCAGTCGAAATTAGAATATACCAGCGGTTAGGAATATAGCTTACCAAACAGGATTTGTCTTTAGCTTATCAGTTGTTTAGACTGAAGTTGATTTTTAGTATATATTAGGTCTTAACAGAGTCGCTCTTAAATTGTTGCCCTTGCTTTTATTGTTTGTAATTGTTATGTTATCGGCATACATGATTATTTGTAGAGGGTATGTGTATCATGGAATTAGTAAAGACTGAGAAGAACCCAAAAGAACACCAGACTTGACTTTTGTGAAGTCAGTGAGTGTCAACAGTTCTGAATTGTAGGTTGTGGTGTGAAAGATAATTAATAAACTAAAGGCATATTTCTTGAGCAAGGTTTACTGAATGGAAAGTTTAAACAGTGGATGATTATGCAGGTCAAACCTTTTGGCAAAATAAATGAAAATTTCAACTGTTACCATCCTTCCTACCTTTTAGAAGATGATCATTCCAAAGAGAGATGGCTGTCATGACAATGTGACTACATCTGAAGCCATGCTTAATCAGGCTTGATATGCCATGTTTGTTAGTTATTTGAAGGTAAACATCTTTTTCATCTGACCTGAACAATATTGGAAGAAATAAGGTACATCCTTATTATAGCAGCCCTGGCGATAGCAGCCTTGGGCGATGCAGTTCAGGGATTACATATGTTATGTATGGTATGCATATTGTTTTATGCATGTATTTACAACTAATTAGTGGAATAACTAAAATAAAATCACAACAAGAAATGGTGAAAACAAATTTAGCATTGCACTTCATTTATTGTTGGGCAGAAGAACTCACTTCCATTACATGGTGTGACACGCAGCTGAATATCTGTGAAAATATGACTATAGACAGGAATAATTGGTACTTTTGTCTGCCTCTACAATTTTACCTTGTCCACCCATTCGTCCTCTACGTTGTCTTCATTAAGTACTCCGAAAACACCTCCCTCATATAATTATTCCAGTCTGCAGTCGTATTTTCGCAGATATTTAGCTGCCTGTCACAGCATGTAATGAAACTTGAGTTCTTCTACCCAACAATAAATGAAGCACAACTCTGTTACACATAGTATTTGGGAACCATAAAACAAGTTCCCAACATGGATCCTTTTCTTTTTTTTTTTTTGCAAGTTTTGACATTACATCTCCAAATGCTTTCATCACCAACATATAACTGCATATTGTGGTCATTTTTGCACACTCTATGATGGGATAAAATTCCTTTCTCCTGAAAAAGTTCCACTGTATCTTTCTCAGTCGTTGGTAAAGTAAATATTGTCAAAATATTTCATGAACAGCTTTTTCACCACAAGCACAAAAGGGCTAATAAAATTGAAGTAACGGTTACAAACATGTTCTCCATGACAGTTGCTTTGGCAACCACATTTTGAGATTAATTACCCTGTTTACTCTTTACCTAACTATATCACCAAGGCCACAATCACTGGGCCACTATAATAAGGAAGTACCAGAAGTAATATTGGTTTAAATTTTGAAGGCTGAATGGTGTCACTATTTTGGACAATTATGGGAAGAGGTAAGGTGAAGGAGATGGGAAGAGTGACATCTGAGCTGAAACTATAAATCTGAGGTATGCTGACTTTGTTGGCTATAGCGGTATTTGTCAATATGTGCACACAGTTATCACATGGAAGACAGCTGGTGAAAATCAAGGAACTAGAAAGAACAGAACTAAGTTAAGATGGTATAGAAAAACAAATGTTGCCATAGGCTGTGCACTTCTAGAGCAGAGTAGAACATACTAGTCAGAGCAATCAGTTACTATAAACAGTAAAAAAAATGGTTAGCACAATGCCTTGTTTTCAGTTAAAAGAAAGTTCAACTTCCACAGATGCACAAACTCAGCATACTTCAAGACATTAAATCTGTCAGGTTTTACCTCAATCTGATATAATACAAAATAATTTAGTCAGTTTAGGACAATGTTTGAGACCTCTAAGGAATAAGTTAACTATACTTTCCTAAGTTTCCACTTAAGATGCAGACTAATGCCAAAATTACCTTGCAAAAGGTTATAAGCATGCAGCTGGGTAAGAGACCAACTCATAACCAGATTGTAACTAGAACAATAAGTCTGTGCCCAGGAGTTCTAATTTGGAACCAGTTATACAACAAGAAGCAGTCAAACTGCTGTTATATCCCTTTAGAAAGTGGCAAGCAAAACAAGAAGTTTGTCTCTTCAGTAGTAACATTAGCACATATTCAAGTCTTGTAACAAAGGGTCACAGTACTGTTCTCACAAGCAGTCCTTTATTGTACTCATATGGATTGGTTGGTAGTAAATCAGTGCCACAAATGTATTTCAGTTTTGTGAAAAAGAGCAGCTACTATTTTGCCTTGCTTCAAGATTTGCTGTTTTGCTCACTATACTTGACAGCTTCTCTTTTTGAATTTTACCTAACTGCATTAGCCACAATGATGTCATTGACACTGTGAGCTATCAGCAGAGTTGACATTTATCAGTTAACCGAGTGGAGCTCCGAACTTAACTGCTTTGGAAAACTGCAAGTTTAGGGCAGAATGTAGGAGAACCATGCTGCTGAGTACTATCTTTACATGACATCAGCATCTGCTAGGCAGCACTTGTAATTTTATACATGTGCAAGTAAACCCAATAACCTATGGAACTGAGAGAACTAACAGAATATGGTGGGAAAGTGCTGGTGTCAGAAATATGCAAGTAGGTTAAACAGTTAAAAATGTGAATTCTGATCATGATATATTACAAACATTCAAATGTTGGAGGTGTGATCAGGAAAAAAGAGGTAACTGGGAACATATGTTTTGGGAGTATAATGAGTTAATTATCTGTGAACTGAGGGGTAGAGCTAAGAATTAAACCTTCTATTTAAGGGGTAAAGTAAAACATTTCAAAGCTTTACTGGAAAAGCTCACCCAGACTCTGCCACAGCTTACTGTGAGGGAAAGGTTAGTTTGCTTTTGATTTCTTGTACTTTGTATTACTTTATTGCCTTTTATATTTAATATACTGTGATTTTTTTCTTTACACTGTGTTTTACTTGTATTCTGCTTTAAATTGCATATTAAAACTTGTAAAGAGACCACAGCTCTGCCTCTTGTGAGTCACACAGAATTTATTTTTCCCACCCTCTCAGCCTGTAACTGTTGCATTCTTAAACATCCCTGTCTTTCTGGTTGCCTTCCTCTTATGGTAATTTGACCATATATCTCCTTCCCTCTCTCCTTTCACTGGCTGCTGTGAGTAAGCACAAAATTATCCTTTTGTGAAATCACTACCCTTCAACTATTTAAATTTATTGGCCATCCCACTTTATTCCATAGTACCAGAATACAAAAATGCCCATCCCCTTTCAATTTATCTTACTCTCTTAAAAATAGTGGCCGTCCACTTAGACAGCTAAAACTTAAGTTACCCACTTTTGTATCTAACTGCTCAGTGCACACTGCAGTGATAAGAATAAATAATTTGCTTCATCTTATCCTTAAACATTTGTTGCAAGACCATCAGTTATTGGAGAGCCCACATTCTGCCTCAGTACTCATCTTGGTATTAGTACTTCTGTTTTATCCTGGTGAGAGAAGGAGTACAGGGACAATATTTCCTGGAGACTGCTGATCACCAGAAAGCCTACTAACTGCTTTATAGGTGACAACTTGGCATCTGTGCTTATAGTCTGGTCCTGGAGAGTGAAGGAGGAGAGTGCATTGATTCTTGACTGTTTCTGGTTGGAGAGTGAGTGCCTGTACTTAATGTTCTTGATTGGTCTGGTTGCTATTCAAAGCATCTAGCAGAAAAAGGCTACAGGCCTACAGACCCTTGCATCATCTGGGACAAGACTGTTGATCACCAAACAGGCTGTGGACTGCTTCTCTTCTTGGGATTGGTGCTAACATTTTGCTTCTGGTGAGAGAAGAAGCAAAGGAGCCTTGTATCCCAACAGAGTGAAGCTGTGGTGCGACCAGCATTAGTAGTAGCCAGGCAGTAGCCATTCATGCATCTCCCCTCTTTTCATCATTCTTGACAAGCTAATTCTTTGTTTTCAGTAAGTACTTCTTGATTTCTTTCTAACTTCAGAATATCTGCCTAAATACTTCATCCTTAAACTTTCAGGGTCTATGTATTAGTTTCCCCTCAAGTGTTTGGCAGTCCTGTGTACAGATACCTTGAGTGAAATTTTCCTGTAAAAGCACAAATTATACCTAGTTGCACACAGAACAACTAGTTTGCAGTGACAAACACTGTCCACGTAGTTGCAAACTGAATACTCCTGGCAGTGATTGATATTGTCACGCCAACTGTATAATCAATAAAAAAGAGTCTGTTGCCAAGGATATGAACCTTCCTACTGTCTCTGTTATTGGCTTGGTGGATATGGGCATCTGGAGGCAATGTAGAAATTGCCTCATGTTTACTGACAATCAGTTAATTCTGAAACAAACTGATATGGTATGTGAGAGATGTATTTACACAATGTCACTGGAGGCAAAGCTCTCACATGAAAGTACTCCTAATGTCAATAACATTGTCAGTAGTACACACACTGCACCCATCACGCACAATTCAAAGCAGACATATTGACGCGCATATGCTGAGGCACTTACATGTAACCTTCCTTAACCACAAAGACCTCCTAGATGAAGTCCACATAACAAATACCCTCAGCAGCCCCAAATGTGCTCTTTCAAAACAACATCCACATCAACACATAGAGCTACATCTCATGGAGTCTCTACCTCTAAGCCCATAAGGCAAGCCACCACATAATACAACATTCTAGTCATTGGAGACTCCATCGTGAGACACACTGATGTCCATGTTCAAATCACCATAGGTAAAATCCAATATCACTTCCTTGCAAGCTGTAGGTCCACCTCTGTGACTCAGGAAACCTATAACATGTATTTAAGCTTATTAGAAACACTAACCATCCAACCCAATACCATATTCATGGGTGACTTTAATTACCCCACTATTAACAGGGAATCCTATATGACATCAAATGTACATGCACAGAGATTCCTGGATTTTGTAAATGAAAACTCCCTGGAACAGATATTCAATACACCAACCAGGGGTGCACCCATACTGGATCTGGTCCTCACTAATATGGGAGACTGCTGCACACCCCCTACTGTAATGCCTTTCCCAGTAAGGTCACACCACAAAATGGTCTCCTTTGAAGTAAAAATAAAATGTGGACCCCCAGCTAAACCTGGAATATTTAGGAACTATTCTAAGGCTACCCCCTGCTATAAAGTGAGAACCTGGCAAAATTTCAACCCCCATAAACCTTCAGAACACTGCTGCCTATGCAGAACTGTTCACAGACACCCTGTACAAGCATGTTAATACCTGCATAGAGGCAGCTGTACCCACCAGGTAGAAGTACAGAACTAACTCAAAAAATAAGCCACCTTGGTGGAATCACAAAATCAATAGTCTGTTTAATAGGAGGAATAAAATCATGGCAAAAATTAGGAGGTGCAGCACCAAGCAGGATAGAAGTACTCTCATCAAATTAAACAAACAACTCAGAGGACAAGTAAAGTTTGCCAAAGACAAACTTGAGGTAAGTTTGGACTCCCAGTCCAAGGACAACCACAAAGCATTCTCTAGCTATGTCCACACCCTCAAAGCCAATACAAAATTCTCTGCAGATTGTAAGTGCAGTGACTTATATTGAGCCAGAAGAGATAGCAAACCTCATTGCTGATAAATTCAGCTCCAACTTTACCCCTCTCTCCCCCTCAACCTTCCCTCAGGAAATATCATCAAATGTAACTCCCCCTACTATCACTAGGGAACAGATCCTTAATGCTCTCTCTAAGACCAAGAACACTGCATCAATGGGCCCTGACAATATCGCAGAATGCCTCCTAAATGGCATGAAACAAGACATTTCACAGCCTCTGGAATTACTGTTTAATTGTAGCCTTCAAACAGGATTCATGCCTCATGAATGGAGAAAGGCAACTGCTATCCCTTTGCACAAAGGTGGGCCATCTACAGACCCATAAGCCTCAACAGAAAGAATTATAATGGAGATGATCAGTAGAGATATAGTAAACCTCCAAACACTGGACCCAACCCAGTTTGCTTTCGTCAAGGGCAGATCAAGCCTACTCAACCTGGTGGACTTCTTTGAGAAGGTCACCAAAGCAATGGATGAGAGCAGAATCATTCACACTGTCTACTTTGACCTGGCCAAGGCATTTGGCACAATACCCCACTCAGGCATTGTTGACAGACTGAAGAGGTTAGGTACAAGCCCGTATGTCACCTGGTGGATAGCCAACTGGCTCATAGACAGGACCCAGGAAGTTAGAATTGGAGAGTCCACCTGTACAAAGAGGCCAGTCACAAGTGGAGTCCCTCAGGGATCAGTCCTTGGACTGCTCCTTTTTTGGCATTAACTTCTCAGAAGTCCAGGCCAGTGTCAGTGGTCTCTGGCTGATTATATTTGCAGATGATTGCAAATTAGGAGCTGTCATTGAATCTCACACTGACACAAATGTTCTTCAGGAAGGAGTGACACAGACAAACAACTGGTGTCAGAGCCATGGACTAAAACTAAATGCCACAAAATGCATAATAGTATCCTTTGGGAAGTCATCTATCCCTGGTAACTATCATATTGACAATACACCCCTTCGAGTTGACCCAGTAGTCGGGGACTTAGGGACACACATACATAGTAATCTAGTCTTTGACCATGACATGTCTACAGTGGTGAGAAAATCATTCTATGTTGCTCAACTTATAAACAAAGGTATGGCGTCTATGTCCAAGAAAATCATTGTTCCACTGTATTCGGCATTCATCAGACCTATCATTGCGTACAATGCCCCCTTTGTTATGTACCTAAACAGGCGTATCCAACAATTGGAATGTCCACAGAGGTTCCTTACTAAAAGAATACACGGCATAAGTAAAATGTCCTCTGTAGACCACCTCAAGGCCCTATCCCTGTATTCTGTCTCCTACATGCTTTTGAGGGGAGATCTATGCCTGGCATACAGGGCATTGTCAGACCCCACTCTAATGGGCCTCCTGCATATCCACAAAACAAACAGCACAAGAATTACCCATTCTAAAGACTTAAACCTTGCCTGTGATATAAATAGAACCTGCTGGAGAGACAGGTATGTATTCCAGAGACTACCTCATCTAAGGAACAGGCTCCCCACCCATGTGAAGCAGAGCTCCTCCCTAACCCAATTCAAGTGCAACATGGACAACTGGATGGGAAACGGGAAATTCCTCCCTGGTTTGGTACCTATGTCTCTAATGGACACAGGTAACCTGTAAATGTTTCATCTCCTAAGCCCATGATTACACTTATCAAGGGTATCAGAACTTGTCACATAGTTGGGATGCATAGCTAGGCTTAAAAACCCCTTGTGGTCGTTAGCCTAGTAAACACCTATGAATCTGTGAACCCTGCAGAGTACTTTTTTGGAAATATTGGATGAGCAAATGGCTGTAGTTTAGGAAAAAATTATTTTGAGCTGGGACCCAGGATCACAGGATCTAAATTACCTAGATATAGTAAGGCCTTGCTAAGTTTAATTCTTTTGGCTGCCAAAAGAGCAATTACTAAAAAATGTAAATCAGAGTCTAAGCCAACTGTATTCAAAATATTTCATGTTATAAAACAGATAAAAAAAAACTGGAAAAAAGATCTTTAGAAAATGAATTAGCAAATGACATAGAAATAAATGGGAATTAAGGGAATGATACATGCAGGAATTGATCGATTTATGTCATGTTGGATTGCTGAGTTGTTGAGAACACGTTAACATGGTTTGTTTTCTTTTATATGAAGATTTGTTTTTACTGTGTCTTAAGTGATAACTCAATAAAGGTGTTAATAATTGTATTTTTTGGGTTCATGTTGTTGTTGTTGTTTGTCTTTTGGCTTTTCCCGGTTAGGGGTTGCCACAGCGGAACTCCGGTCTGCTAATGATTGGCAGTAGATTTTCACGAACGCCAAGGTGCCAGCTCAACGTCCAACCTTCAATGAAGGCACGCCCATTTACGCATGTCTTTCGAACGCTCACCCAACCGCAGGGAGGACATGCAGACTCCACACAGAAGGCACTCCCTGCACTCCAGCTGAGAATCGAACAGGAGAACCTCTTGCTGTGAGGCAACAACACTACCGCTGCACCACCGCGGATTATTTTTTTTTGGGTTCATAATAATTCCAAATATATTGTACAGTATAGAGTATGACAAATAACTACTCTCTGTAGCATATTGAATGTAGAAAATATTGTGTAGAAAGGACAGGTCCATAGTGAGTTTGCTATTCAGTAACACTATATTTGATGACAGATTATATATGTATTCTTTTTCAGTTTAGTAATCTTTGAAGTCAAAGAAAACTGAACTTACTATATTGAAAATAACAAAGGAATTATTTTTTTAAAGAAATATAACTTGTTAATATTTTTGTTAATAGTCCAATTGATTTATCTGTTACCACAGAAACTGCAGGTTTTAGGGCTGTCTCTATAAATAGGAGTACTATTCCTTAAAGAGCTCTCCCATTTCATAAACCACAAGTTTCTTGTATATAACAACCAACAAGGGATTGGACATAAGTAGCACAGGGAGAAGCTAGAAATATTAAGGATATGATCTAAGTAAAAAAAAAAAACTAAACATGACTGGTATACAGCAATGGATGAAGTGAAGCAAATAATGCATGACTGAGCTGCTGTTGCAACCCATGTTATTATAATTAGTATTTTCAACAGCATAGCAATTTCTTTTAAGAATTGTTTGCATGGTTTTAAAATATGTTTGGTCTTACAGAGAGAAGTGTTTCCTTAAATGCAAGTGTGTCTAGTCCATTGGCATTTACATATTGCTCTGTGAACAGCACTTCTGTGTTTTTCATTTTGTCTGTAAAAATGTTAGATATATTAAACACTTTATATTGCCATTATGTGTGGCATGTTTCTTCTAGCTGCAATCATTGCCCTATCTAAAACTGACTTCCTGTACCTTCCAGTTCATCTCTAATTGCACTGAACTGAATGGGATCATATGTGGTGCTTCTGCAGTTCATCCTAGTAATTTCCTTTGAAGGCCGTAGTATAACATGCAAGTGCTAACATGGCTCACTTTTAGAAAATCTGTGTACGTCAGCATTCCTCGTGCACTGGATTAGTTTATTGTATGCTGTCTTTATATACTTCTGTTTTTTCTTCAACAGTTTGTAAAATATGTAAGAAGAGTTCCACTTTCTTGGTATATGGTTAAGCATATTATGATCCTCTAAATGATCTTCTAGTTTGATGCAAAACATGCTGATATGAAAAAAAAAGACTGAAGTGTATGCATACATACCACTTTCCTTATTCTTGAGCTGGATTATAGCCAACAAAATTCTATACTTACATACAAACTCTCATATAGTCGCCCCTCTACCCATCCTACCTCACAATTAAAATAGGTATATCTCTCGTCTTTTGTGCCTACATTAATTACAAATGCTGTTTTAAAATGAGCAAGGTAAGCCTATCTAGAAGTTATTGTACATTACACACATTAGATTGCTATAGATATATTTTAACCTCAATAAGCCATAAAGATTCTGAGAGATACCAAAGAATTGCACTCTGCTGAGAGGAAGAATATTCCAAGCTACCTCATTCCTCTTGAAAGATTTTTAGAATTCTTTCCTATACAGTAAATAACTGCATGCAGGCAATTTGCAGTAAATCTAATATGGGGCAAAAACATCAAGCATTGTACTTTTTGTACTTCTGTCATGGCCGGCAATGATGATATGTGCAGAAAAAATAACATTTTTTTTTTTCTTTTTTCATCTTAAGATATGCAATTTAGGTTGTATATGTGTATGGACTGTACTTGGAGAGAGTATTGGGATTGCCAGTGATACAACAGGCAGAAAACAATGGTCTTGTGTGGTGGGTTGCATGGTAGCCTACCCATATGATAGTGTTCAAAGGAATATCCCCTCCTGTTATCTTTTAAATCACGTCTCTCGTTAAAGTTTATTATATCGTAATACTTCCCCCTCTATCAGTTCCTCCTTCTTTTCTTCTGTTAGTATTCTTTTGTTTTTCTTATAAACCTTACACATTATAGTACAGCACCAGACTTCAATAACACAACGCATTTTTACTCTCCTCAAGGTACTTTTGTGTGAGTGGGCTTGCCATTTTCACTACTACAGAAAACACCCTAACATATAATTGCTGCTTGGCCTGGAGCCAGATTTTACTCAATTTTCAGTACAGATGTTGTTACTGACACTTCCGTGGACCATGTAAGAGCCAGTCTGGTGAGGGGGGAGGGTATGTTGGTGGCGCAACCATTTCAAATGCAGTGATTATATTGCATTCCTTCTAGCCACTCAGGAAAAACAATCGATTAACAGTATAATCTTTTCGAGATTCTAGATTAGAATTCCCATATGGAAGTGCTAAAGGTGATTTCCTGTCAGCCTTCTAAACTATGAAACTTAGAGTGGGAGTCACAGAGCTGTCAGTCCAAGTTGCACCACTCCCAGTGTAATGGGTAGAAGCTACGCCTGTTAAATTTCTAGATATGGATATATAGAATGTTCTTTAACACATTCAGCTTGTAAAATATTTTTGGATGTGAAAAAGGTTGGGATATATGCCACAAAGTGTGAGAGTACTTCTATACAAATTCTACAATTATACGGAAAGTCTGACCATATCATTTTCCACTTCAGAATTCATAAAGGGGCATATGCAGATTGTTCCATTAATATGAAGAGCATTGACTTGTAGAATGTATTATATCGTTAGACAGTTTGTAAAGCTAGAGCAGGGAACACTGCAACAAAAATATACAAGTACTGTCCTGAACTTGGTTATCCACTGGCTTTCTTCTTCCTGCTTGACAGAATACGTACAAAGCTTTTGAAAAGAGTGAGAACCTGTATGCCCACCAAATGGATGTAATGAGGCCTCCAAAAGGAAGCCCTAATATGATGCCCTTATAAATGTGAGAGCCAGTAACTGGCATAACCTTTAACACTTCTCTGGCCAGGAATATTTTGATAACCAAATGAATCCTTGATGCTTTGATTGAAGGAGAAAAAGGAGTAGAAGAACCTCGAATGCTCTGGGCATATGTTTCTATTTTTAGGTAATCAGAGGGGATCAATATGCTTCATATCCTTATAGCATGAAATATTGGAAGATAAGAACAACTCCTGAAGTCAGAGTGCTAAACTGACAGTTGTTAATCCTTGGCAAATGCTTTTCCTGATGTTTAATGACTATCAGGCATAAGCACTATGGCTTCCTCATGTTAAATTCCTGGAGTGGACTAAACCTGTATGCATATTACAATCTTTACTTTAATGAGAGTTTGCTCTGCAGTTTATATTTCACAGCTGTTGTCTGGCGCTGGCTGACTCAGTGGGGGCTCAGTAAGCAGCACTTTTGCAAAGTGAAAACAATGTATCACTAACTTCAACCTTTACTTGTTTGACACCTGCTGTCCAATATTTATTCTGTATTTGAAATATATTTCCTTTTTTAAAAAAATTCCTATATGAAAAGTATTCCTATTAAGTTACATGTTAGAGACTTCATTTTTCAGTGTTTAACTCTAGCACTGGTTTCTATTAATATTTTGCATGTGTTGCATTAGGTTTCTTTATTAAACAAGCATTCATACCCAACAAATGCATTTGGTGAATGAAATAATATTAGTTAAAATCAACAGCTCTAGTTTATGTAAGACTGTTAGGTACATATCTCTGTACAAAACTGCACTATTTTACTTTAATATGTTTAAATAATTTTCTCTAAATTTAAATATTTTTCTATTTTCTATGTATGTAGCTGACTGAGGGATAATATTGGGTCTAGAGTTAATAAGCAAAGGATGTCTAAAAAAAAGGCCATGAACTTTCTGCATGCTTGGGGGTACAGATATGCTAGTTCCTCTTTCAGCAGGCCTGTCAGAAAAACAAAACAAAACACAACAACAAATATATGGATTCACTTTATAATCCTGAAATAGTGAAACATCGAATTTCAGTATTTCAAGAATAGAAAGTCGAATTTAAACAACACCGAAACTCCAAAAATCGCAAAATTTAAAAATCGCGAAGTTCAACACACCACATACCACACTATACAAACACTAAACTGCCCACACTACAAAAAAAAAAAAAACACACACACACACACACGCAAACATAACAATACAATCTAACACCACCACAAATTGAAACTTCAAAACCTTCAAACCACAACATCTCCCAGCTCCAAATTAGGTGAGACAAAAGGAGTTGCAAATAAATGCCAAACTTTATTGGAAACGGTTAAGTGCTTTCTTCTCCTTCAGAAGACTTCATCAGAACAAATTTCATTACAAACCCAGCCCTTAAATACCCTTGCTTAATGATGTCACATGAATCACTTAATTACACCGTAAAAACACACTATATAATTTATCAAAAAATAAGTAAGCAAATAAATAAATAAATGATTGAAACTCACTCATATTGTGTTTAACTAACATTGTAAAACATTTAAAACATTAAAACACATCTCATATTTAATTTAATTGTGCCTTATAGGACACTTCAAACCATCTAGCCCATAATATGTTTTAATTTTAAAATACATGCAATATTAACTGCCTCATTTAATCCAGGAATTTGGGTGGCATCCAACCTTAACTGCCATCTCAATTCACTTGCATCCAAGTGCAAGTCTACTATTTTACCCTGAGGGTCCTTTACTATATGATCAATAGCCAAAAACTTAAATGAGTGTGTCCCATTGTCTTTAATATGTCTAAATAAAGCGTTAGTTATTTTTCTTTTCTTTATGCCATAAAGATGTTCACTGATGCGTGTCTTGAATGCTCTGGAGGTCTTTCCTACATAAAATGCCAAACATTTTTGACATTTTGCCAAATAAACCACATTAACACTACTACAATTGTAGTGTCCTTTTATAGAGATAGAATTGTTTTTATTCAATTTAAACTGCTCTCCTGTTTCAAAGATGTGGCAACAATAATTGCACTTTCCACATTTTGTATTACCTTTAGGTGTATTTGAAAGGCCATGTGCATTTTCATTATGCTCAAACATGTTTTAAGGGACCTATCCTTCCTATATACAATACTAGGGGGACACTTTCCAACTTTTGTCCCTACATTCAGGTCAAAAGCCAGGATTTCCCAGTTATTGACAACCGCCTGGGTGATACCCCCAGAATCCAGGTTAAAAGTAGTTATAAACCTGAATCCCGCTTCATTTCCCCTGAGTCTGTAATTAACAACCAGTTCACTTTGCAGCCTATGAGGCCCACCCAAAATTGGTACATAAATACTTTTGTACCTTTTACCTATCACTTCCTTGGATAATTCTATCAACAAATCCAGGGGATTGCCCCTTTTAACAAACATGTTGACTATAAAACTAATTTCATCATGAAAATGCTCATCATGACTAACCATCCTGGCAGCCCTTACCAGTTGGCCTTTGATAATTGCTCTTTTTTGATGTAAAGGGTGCCAACTTTTAAATTCTAAATAGGAATTTGAAAAAGTTGGCTTTCTATATATCTTAGAATATAGGAGACCATTAATGTTATCAACATTCAACTCTTGTTTTCCCGCCTTCCTTGACTAGTTTAGACCAGTTTACAGGCATTGCTGTATTCTGGACTGTGGTGTGGTTCCTGTGTTGTCCATTACCTTACTTGGATAGAAGGAAGTTTCTTTGCTCACCAGTGGGAGTGGGAAGCCTTGAGCAGCCTACCTGTCCTTGGGGAAAGTGACCTCAGCACAAGAAGCTGTAGTAATTGGTTGCTTGGGACCATTCCTAGCTCTTGTGTAATTGACTGTTTAAAATCCGCATTTTCACGGCTTTGCGAGGTCGTGCGCATAGCGCAGCACCGGTTAAACAAGGTTAAACTTTTTCTGGCTCCGCCAAGTCTGCTCTTCAAATTTTCCCTTAAGGAAGCTCTACTCTTAGTATAACCAGACTACTCACTGTATTATAAGCCTAGCACTTGTTCTCAATACTTCTCTACTAAGTAAGCACTCTCGTACTAAGTAAAGCACTACATCTACTTACCACCCCTGTGAATACCCACTTCCCTTAAAGGTATACCACTCCCTTATACTGTTCTAGCATGTCGAGTGGTAGATTACTGGCGTCGTCTCCAGTTCAGATGGTCAATCTGGGCATCTTGAGACAATGCTACAATTGTCTCATGTACACAGACAACCCTCTCCTCCTCCCAACAAACACAATTACATGTGAGAGATGCAACTATATAGCCAAACTGGAGGCTGAACTCTCTCAACTCAGGGCTGGCATGACCAGACAGGAGGAGATGGCAACCACACACACAACAATCCCAGTCCCACATAGACCTACCACAACTGCAAACCAAACACATAAAAACACAAAGACATACTTGGAGGCTCTAATAAAAAACTTACCAAAACAACAGAGGCTCCCAAAGCAGACATCCAAAAATCCACCACCTCAAAACAAAACACATGCAACACATACTTCAATAAATCAGTGTGTCGACCAATCGCAGCCCTTAAGGCCAAACACCTTGCCTGATACACTAGTAATAGGTGACTCCATAGTCAGACACACTGATGTCCCACTGACCAGGCTGAACAAGGAGAAGGTGACTGTGAGCTGTCTATTGGGGGCTAGGATCCGCCACATAACACACGCACTCAGGTCACTCCAAAGTAAGTACAAATATGACTCTGTCATTGTCCATGCTGGTGTGAATGACCTGAGACGTACCTCCCTGGACTACATGAAAAGAGACATAGAGGAGCTCTCCGATTATGTAGCCCAGGCTGGTATGACCCTGACCCTGAGCAGCATCTTGCCCTCAACAAGAATGATACCACAATACAAAGACAAGATGATCAGCTTTAACAATTGGCTCGAGTACTGGTGTCATTCTAAGGGGATCCAATATCTGTCTGCCTGGGATGATATGTTGGACAAGCCACACTGCTTCGCAAGGGATGGCTTACACCTGTCACCACTGGGCTTTCGGGTATTGGCTAAGGCTCTTGCCACCCCATAATGCCTTTTTTAGGCAAGGCTCAAAAGACAAACCCACCTCCTTAGAAAACAAAAATGAAAAAAAACTAAGGGTAATGCTGCTCAACGCCAGAAGTCTAAATCTCAAGATGCAGGCACTTGATGCACTCCTCAGCATGGAGAACATCGACGTCTGTGCAGTAACTGAAACCTGGTTCAAGGCTCCTGAGAGCACCCCAGCGCTACCAGGCTATACCTCGTATCATGCTTTTCGGCCCCAAAACCCGGGCCGAACCACAAAGGGAGGGGAGTGTCCATATTCATAAAGGACACCCACACCTCCAGGTTAGTAGCAACACATGAAGCAACAGAGACCATACAGGTGCAACTAACCATAGGCAAAACTGCTATACAACTGGTAGCATGTTACAGACCACCCTCCCAATCTCAAGAACCCCACTCAGCCTTCCTGAAGACATTGGAGGATATGAATGTATCACAAAATACCATCATACTGGGAGACTTCAACTACCCAAACATAGATTGGGTACATTATTCTAGCCCTAATACCCTAGCCCAAAGGTTCCTGGAATTCATAAATTCAAATGCACTGGAGCAACTAGTCACCTCTCCCACTAGGGGAGATAATATACTAGACCTGATCATCACAAACATGGGGACAAAATGCTCCACACCGGAAGTATACCCCTCACTAGTGAGATCTGACCACAAACTAATCACCCTGGATATACATATCCCACCTCCACCCCCAGCACAAAAGACCACAGTGAAAAACTTCTCAAAAGCAGACTTCACTCTTCTTAAGAAGGAGATGGTATCCTTTAAGCCCACTGTGCTAGTGGATACCACATCCCGCAGTGCTGAATCCTTCACAAATGCTTTCTATGGACATATCCAGGAATGCATGGATCATGCAATCCCAAACAAATCCAAGTCCCTCTCCACCAAATGTAAGCGTCCTGTCTGGTGGACCTCAGCCATAAACAAATTGTATAACAAAAGAAGGAAGCTACTGCACGTCAGAGTGAAATCCCATGAAGGGAAGACGTCTCTGATCAACATTAGCAGAAAACTACGTTCTCTCATAAAAACATCCAAGGCAAACTTTGAGAGAAAAATCGCTAAGGACACTAAAGATAACCACAAAGCCTTCTTCAGCTATGTTAGAAACCTGGGCGGAAACCCTCAGATATGCTCAGAGTTGGTTCACAACAACAAAAAATACACTGAACCCACAGATATTGCTAACATTCTGGCTGACAGGTTCAGTGCAAACTTCTCGCCTCCTTCACCCCAAAAGAAGAAATACTTATCCCAGCTGAATGTAATCTCCCTGTCATCTCAGATGTCCAAGTGAGAACCGCCCTAAACAAAGCAAAAAACACAGCATCAATGGGACCTGATGGTATCCCGGGGTGCGTGTTACGTGAACTCCAAGAGGAGCTAAACCCACACATAAAAATGCTATTTAACCTTAGCCTTACTTCGGGTTATGTACCTGTACACTGGCGTACAGCAACAGTGGTCCCACTCCACAAGGGGGGTGCCTCTACAGACCCTGGAAACTACCGCCCCATAAGCTTATCTAGCCTGGTCTGCAAAGCTATGGAAAGAATCATTATGGAACTCATAAACAGAGACATAGGGGACCTACAGACACTTGACCCCACCCAGTTCAGCTTTGTGAAGGGCAGTCCTGCCTTTTAATCCTGCCTTTTAAACCTGGTTGACTTTTTTGAAACAGTCACTAGAGCCATTGATGAGGGCAAATCAGTCCATACAGCATACCTGGACTTGGCTAAGGCCTTCGACACAATACCCCACTCAGGCATCATAGATAAGCTAAACAGCTTAAAAGTAAACCCCTATGTCACTAGATGGGTTGCAAACTGGCTAAAGGACAGAACCCATAAAGTTAAAATCGCTGGAGCAATGTCAGACTCAAAGCCAGTCACAAGTGGTGTCCCACAGGGATCTGTCCTGGGACCCCTCTTGTTCGGCATTTATTTCTCAGATGGTAAAGCAAACATGGGAGGGCTGTGGCTGACAAAGTTCGCAGATGACTGCAAACTAGGCGCCATAGTCGATACACCAGCTGACACATACATCCTACAAAAAGGCCTCACTGAAACGGACAACTGGTGCCGTAGTCACGGCCTTAAACTAAATGCCAAAAAATGTATAGTCATCCCTTTTGGAAAAAACAAAGTACCCACAAATTATCACATAGACAGCAACCCACTGAGTACGCAAAAAGTAATCAGAGACCTAGGGACCCAAGTAGACAGCGACCTCTCATTTGACACCCACGTTGCCAAAGTGGTTAGAAAAACATTCTACCTTGCACACCTCATCATGAAGGGATTCACATCCAGATCCAAGGATGTCATTGTACCCCTATATTCCTCCCTTCATCAGACCCATGACTGAATACAATGCCCCATTTTGTATATACCTCACCCGGCACTTGCAACAGCTGGAGAGACCACAGAAGTACCTCACCAAAAGGATCAAGGTTCTCCAACATATGTCTTATTCCGCCAGACTAAAGAAACTTCAGCTCTATTCAGTGGCATACCGCCTGCTCAGGGGTGATCTCTGCCTGACGTACAAGGCCATGTCCAATCAGGATTTGATGGACATGCTCCACCTCAAAAAATCCAAATCCATCAGGACCACGAGAGCTAAAGACTTAAACCTCGGCACAAGTATGAATAGGACATGCTGGAGGGATAGATTCATAACCCAAAGGCTTCCCATGCTTTGGAACAGGATCCCAGTTCGTATTAGGCAGAGCCCCTCGCTGACTCTCTTCAAGAGAAATCTTGATGAGTGGATGGGAGATCAAAAATTTAACCCAGGGGTCACATCTGGGTCACTGCTAGACAGGGGCACAGTAAACTAATTCTGTTATATAAGGGGACCTTCATTGTGTCACTACTAGACAGAGGCACAGTATTCTAGATTTATTCTGTACATTTTTGTATCATTTCATGGGGTGGCAAAAGCCACATCACTATGGCTAGGCTTACAAATGCCCCGGGGCAGATAGCCTAGTACTATACTATGAAACTATGAAACTATGTCTAAATATGTGATTTGTTCTTCACTAAAGCAGTAGGTTAATTTTAAGAACTCCACTGTGTTTTTAATGTAACAAAAACATTCATCTAATTCTTGTTGACTTCCCCTCCACAACAAAAAAAAAAGATCATCCAGGAATCTAGTATAATGTAAAATTGCTGTCCAATAACTACTTTTTATTAAAAATTCCTGTTCCCAATATGACATTACAAAATTTGCAAATATGGGGGCACAGGCAGCCCCCATGGCTACCCCAGTGGCTTTTTTAAAATATTGCCCTTCAAAATGTATATAATTATTGTTTAGTACCAATTCAATCAGGGCAATAATCTTATTAATGGTGTCAATGCAATCTAACAAACCTACACTACAAATAAGCAGGGGGGGCAAGCCTGCCTGCACCCCCCACACCCCCCACTTATATATTCTAATTCCAAGATTGCACCAAACAAAGACAGCAAACACACAACCAGATATTCTATATAACATGTTATAGCTGAGCTCAAACAATTAATCATCTTATAGCATTGAAGAAAACATTGGTTATGAGCAAAATTCAACGAAGCATATTTTATCAGAAATATATCTATATCTTGTATTATATCAAACTGTTATTTTGTAAATTTCCATTTTATGTTTCATGCACAAAGCACATATATCCATGATAAAGTACTTAACACACATCATGTATATACATCCCTACAGATAACTGAAATAAACAAACAACCTAACATTTTATAACTCCATCATAACCCTAACTAATGCACAAAATCCTACCTACATGCATAATCTCAATGCAAAACAAATACCTAAAAAAATATTTTTCACATGGGACACTTTGCATCCAAATCTCTGACATTGCTCCTACAGCCCTATAAATTATGTATACCAACTCCATGGTAATGCAAGAATGACCAAAGGGTAAACACTAAGAACTACAGCCAACAATATGAAAGTCGACCAGTGTGACCACCAGTATACCAAGTAATACATGTGTGTGTGTGTGTGTGTGTGTGTGTGTGTGTGTGTGTGTGTGTGTGTGTGTGTGTGTATGTATACATCCCAAAGACATGCTGTAGGTGGACTGGACACTCTAAATTGGTCCTAGGTGTGAGTCTGTGCGTGTGTGTGGCTTCTGTGGAAGGTTGGGTGCCGGGCTGGCAACTCGACACCATAAAAACTCCACTGCCAATCATAAGCGGACAAGTGATCTGCTGTGGCGACCTCTAACAGGGAAAAAGCCGAAAGAAGAAGAAGAAGATATATATATATATTTATATACATTGCAAGCCATCACATGGAAAGGAAAGAGAAAGCATCAGGAGTAATGTTTTTAGGTGTTAAACTGATAAGAGTTACACTAATTATTGGATGGATATTTTATGCTCTGCACAGAAGTAAACAAAATGCTGGGTCAACTGTAAGCAGTATAATGTAAACAACCTTTTCATTAAGTAAACAGAATGCTATAATATCCAAAGTGCAAGTGTAAGAGCGCAACACTGTTTAAAGTATTTCTCAAATGCTGGACCTAATAAAGGTTAACATAAGAGATGTGTAGTACACAACAATGTTATTGTTTTAGGTCTGGCAGTTGGCTTATAGGATGAAGGAGCTGTTTCCTGTGGTTCAGTGGTGCAATGTTTGATTCCCACAGCCTCTATTGCCTAACTGTGTGACTGAGCAGGGCACTTAACCAGATAGCACTCCTGGGCTTAGTATGAAACAAGTCCATGGAGATCAGTTCTCTACCCCAGTAAACAAATACAAATAAAATAAATAACTGAGCTATGTAACACAGAGAGGCTATGTGGATTAAAAATCTGTACTGTTGTAAATGAGCACAAAGATCAACTGGCTGCAACCCTACTCCTGTCAATGCTGGAGTGCCAAGAGTACTACAAAAATGGGAGATAAAGAAAATAAATGTTTATTCCAGTCTAATGCCATTTGAATTCTGATGCAAGTTGTTGCTTCCCACTTCTGTGGACCTATTATTATTTCCCCTGCTGTGTATGATCCTAAGACAAAGTGTTACAACACCACTACCTTAAATAGCACTGCTACCACACCCATTGTCTTAGCTCCTAAATTAATTTTAATTAACAGGAGGGTACATAAACTTCTTTTTATTGTAATCTTAGATCTAATGTCACAGTAAGATCTGACAAATGAAAGAGCGTTTCGCTAATGTAAAATGTTAGTTAAAATAAAAAGAAAACCTTGTTTAAACTGAAACATTTCACTGGAAAATTATTTGCAGTTAAATTGAAGGCAAAGCTTAAATAGTTATGTAGCTACTGAAAGATTTACCTTGTTTTATGAGAGGTCTAAAGAGTTGGTAATGACAACTGGTACGGGAACTAGGATAGTATGAAAGTGGAATTAGTCAGGCTCATTCTTTTTTCCCTACCTCTGATTTTTGCATTGTTGTACATGAAAGATATGAACTGAAAAATTGTGAAGAATTGAGAAATTCAGAATCTGGAACCACAACCTGGATGCTGATTGTCATAATCATTCAACTAATATATCTGTGAAGATGTAATTACATCATTATGTGAACACACCTTCATTTTTAATTAAAATTTGCCACACAATTGTAAACAATTAATTATCTGATAAAATGTTAATTTAATTAACAGTTTGGAAGTAAACTAAGTACTTTAAAAATGTTAAACACACTCTTAGGTCTCTGGCATTTATCATGTTTTTTTTTTTGGGGGGGGGCACTGGTGAGAGAAAGTTCAATTGCTTTGTATTGGCCACCAAAAGGTATCATCAACATGATCTGAACGTCCACCTCAAGAAAATATGACAGCAGTTATTCGAGCTTCACTTTCTAATATTTGCAAGATTTTTAAAAAGTTAACATTTTGCTGAAAACCTACTGACAAGGACTTACTTTTGCTATAAATTACTGTTTGCAGCCACAAATATACAGTCAGGAGAGCAGTAGGTGTTTATATGACATCCATTTTCACTTTATACTTGATCTTTAAGTTGAAGACATGTCAAGGCTTTCTATTCAGACATGAATCTGTTTTTATGAGTGTTTCTGGTTTCATTGCTGTGATAATTTTTTTCCTGTTTTTTTTTTTTTTGTTTTGTTTTTCTATATTTCTTATGCCACCATACTGTCAAGCATCCCAACTGTCAAGCATCCCAGTGAATCTTTAGCTCATTCACTCCCTGTATTACATATCCCTAGTACATGGGTAATAGCCAGTCAGAGGAGTCATCCTCAAGGCAGAAATCATGGTGATTTTTGCTCTTGCCAGGATCATGCCAATGAGGATGTTTTTATTAGGGTTCTAATCATGCATCTGCTGGCATGAGTACCCACATCAGCTGAGGGCATCCTACACCCTCCTCTTGCTTATTTGTACTTCCACTCACAAGCTATAAGGTTTACCATCATCACCTCGGGATCACCAAGTCCCTGTCATACTGGTGCCACACAAGCCTTTGCTACAGTGGTAATATTCAGTTGACCAGAATTACTACTCTGTTACTTTAGGAAGACTGAGCCAGTGGTGGCCAGACATCCTCCCCTGCCTGGCCCTTTTCATGCCCAAATCCATATTGAACTTAGGTCACTTGGGTCATACCAACAGAAGAGGGAATGAGATTTAAGAAAGTTGGAGAGCATATGTTCAGGTGAACGGGTGTAATACTGAGGGTTATAATCGAGTCTACACTCATAACCACATTATCTGTTCAAAACATGGATGTTAAGAAATTCACCTCAGGGGTAAAGCTTGAGAGGTAATCTTGGTATCCATGCCAAGAGCATATAATAATGGGTTATGATCAATGATTCACAATCATAATTCTTTGTACTGCATGGAAAAACAAACAAAAAAAAAAAAACGAAGTGTTTGTCAGTTGTGAAAGCCAGTAAGTTTATCTGATGCTGTCACATAGACAGCAAGAAAGGAAAAAAAGTCAGCCCTTGCGTTACATCCAAAATGTAACAGCACTTAAGGTGTGTGTATCATTTGTTGCACACCTTTGAAAGTGCTGTTATGACTGGGTCTCATGTTACAGAAGAGCTTGACATGTTCATCTTTTTCTGATTTTTGGATCATAATCACAGCGATCCATGCACTACATCAAAATTCTAATTCACTTTTAGAGTGTAAGAAGATCAATGGATTATAAGATAGGCTGGTCATGGTGTTAACTGTATTAGGCACTGTTGATTTACACATGATAGTTTATGGTAAGTAAAGCCAAGGAAGCTATAAGCGGATGAGGCATGTGCCAAGACTACAAGTGGTTTCAGGTATTTCTACTGCAGATTAAAATTCCTGATAGTCATTTAGGTCAGCTAGAGAAGAAAATGGCAGAAAGGTGGACAGGAAATGACAGAAATCTATCTGGGTAGATTGAGAAATGCTAGCAGACTAAGTGGACATTTGCTTTTTTCATTGTTTAATGTGTCTATGTAAACAGTACCACAATGAATCAATGAAGCCAGCACTAGAGACTAAATATTTTTTCTACATATTGCACCATTCTTTTTACTTATTGAACTCTTGTTTTTCTCATTCTACATGATTTATTTATGTGCTATTTTTTTATTTAAGTTTGTCAAGGAGGAAGTTGTAACAAGGTATATGTTATGACTAGGTATAACCTATTTTTATTGGAGGCCCAGAAAGAAAAAATTATTGTAAAATAATTCATCAGCAATAATATATTTAATAGCAGGACAAAATATATATAAGAAGAATAAATCAGTCTTCAGTAAAATAACAGTACAGATAGCCACATTTGCAATTGGTGCTTCATATAGATCCCATCACTGCATATCACTTAGACAACTAAACTGACTTGAACTTCCACAATTACTGCACTTTAATCAACTTACCTTCGCTCACAAAATCCTCCATCAACCAGATAAAACTCTTCAAAACCTCCTACAGCCATACAACTCCTCTAGACATCTCTGCTCATCCAACAAATCCCTCCTACAGGTCTCCAAAGCAAACAATGCAGCCGGAGAATCATTATTCTCACACTACATTTCCAAATTATGGAATAAACTTCCAAGTCCTCTTATTTCCAGCAGCTCTATCCCACAATTCAAAAAGCTACTCAAAATGCATCTTACAAACTCCTGGCTCTGTCCCTGTAACCCTACATGATAGCCCAATCTCCTTTCCTCAATAGCTAATAACCACTTTTAAATGTCTTCCCCAGGCTTTGAAACTGGAAATGGCTACTGTACTACACTGAAGCTCAATTATCAGTCCTGCATGATTTATGCATTCTGTTTATCTCCAACTGTATTTTCACACTGCCTCTCCATCTCCCCTGTCAGGTTACATCACTGATCAATACATGACAAATTAATTAAAAAAAACAACAGATATTTTCCAAAATATGAAATGTTTTTGTATGACATATTGGCTGCATATATACTACTACCTCCTCATGTTATTATACTCTTTCACTCTCTTTGTATGGCATTGTATCCCCTGGTATTATTTTGTACTAATTGCCATTTTTTTGTATTAATCGCTGTTCCTCTGTATTACTTTTTGTATTTGTCGTTCATTTATTATTATATTTTTTGTATTTTTTTCATTTGTTATTGTACATTGTTCTATGTTTTATTAAGTAAATGTGGAGTTTTTCTCCCCGGGCCTCCACTGAAAAAGGATCTGTTTCCAGTCGGACTTTCCCGGTAAACAAATGTAAAATAAAATAAATAAAATAAATACACATAAATAGTTAAGAATATTTTGTATCAGGTTGTGTCAAAGGAATGCTGTCTATGTAAAAAAAAAAAATAATAATGTTGTGTCTTTCGGCTTATGGGTCGGGTTAGGGGTCGCCACAGTGGAACTCCGGTCTGCTAATGTTTGGTAGTGGATTTTTACGTGCCGTGTTACCAGCCCTGATGCATAACCTTCAACGAAGGCATGCCCATTCATGCATGCCTCCACACAGAAGACGCTCTAGCTGAGAATCGAATGCGACAACATCTTGCTGTGAGGTGACACAGTAAAAAAAATATTTTATTTTTATTTTTATTTATTTTACATTTGTTGACCGGGCTAGTCTAGCTGGATATATGTCCATTTTCAGTAGAGGCCCGGGGAGATAAGCTCCAAAGTTTGAGATGAATTTAACAATCAGGAAAATAACATGAAAATAACATGAAAGTAGAAACATAAAACAAAAAGCATTATAATTGTTGTCAAGGTTATAGATTGTAAAAAATACAGTAGTTACAACAAAAAGAGAAAAATAATTTGTGACAAAGATACTGTTACAAATGACATTCAGAATGATTATTAGCATAATGTATTATTATTTTTTTTTTTTGAAAAAGTAGGAAAGGAGAAATAGATCATCAGATGTAAATAAGAGGGAGATTTTGGGTTATAAGATATGGGTTTTTAGCTCGGTGGCAAGAGCTAGAGTTAGTCAGGATTAGTGCAGGGGCACATCCATTGTGATTTGAGGTGGAGCTTTTGAGGGAATAGTAGAAAGTTCAAAGGGTAGTAGGTTCCAGTGTTTTCCCACAGTGTTGGAAAAAAGGGAATCACCAGCCTTGTTGTTTGCTTTGTCAATATTTACAAGAAGTTTGTGTGCGGACCTTAGGGATTTTAGGTTGTGGTAGGGGTGGATAAGGGTAGATAGTATAGGTGTTTTGTCAGGCTGATTGAGAACTTGATGGGCTATGGCGAGTTGATTAATTTTAAGTTGCTGTTGAAGTTCAAGCCAGCCAAGTTGCTTTAGATTAGTACAATGGTGGGTTCTGAAAGGGTTACCTGTAGCAAATCTGGCTATATTGTTGTAGGAGTTTTCTAATTTCAATAATAATAAATAAAATTCCTGTCGTAGTATAACTCAGCACACTTGTATGAGTATTCAAGCAGGACACATTAGGTAACCAGAAAAACAATAGACTGCTGAGGTTGTGAAAGCTATGCTATAGCCCAACAGAGAACGAGGTATGATTTTAGAATAGCATGGACTTAAACTAGACCAGTGAAATGAGTAAACATTGAAAAGTGATGTCAGAAGTGAACAATTATGTTAGCTAAGCAAAACTAAATGGATGTGAGAGAGACACATTGCATTTAAGTTACCTGGCACTTGCCCACTAAAGCAATTATATAAGTCAGCACTAAAAAATTAAAAGCACTACACCCTCACAAACTCCCCTTGAGTACCTTGTTCCCCATTAGCCCTTTTGTTTTCAATTATAAAGGAATTCCCAATACTATTCTAGCATGTCCAAAGGTCAGTTGTCAATCTCCTCTCCGGTCCAGCTGGTGAATCTGGAAATCTTGAGGCAATGTTACAACTGCCTCATGTACACAGACAACCCTCTCCTCCTCCCAACAAATTCCAACACATGTGAGAGATGCAACCATATAGCCATACTGGAGGCTAAGCTCTCTAAACTCAGTACTGGCGTAACCAGTCAGGAGGAGAAGGAAACCACACTCACTACAATTCCAGTCTCACATAGACCTACCACGACAGCAAATCAAACACATAAACACACAAAAACATACTCGGAGGCTCTAAATAAAAATCTGCCTAAGCAGCAGAGACCTCCAAAGCAGACACCCAAGCAACCGCTACCCCAAAACAAAACACGTACAACACACAGCTCACAAAGCCAGTGTGCCGAACAGTCACAGCCCTTAAGGCTAAACAACACACCTGATACACTTGTAATAGGTGACTCTATCATCAGGCACACTGACGTCCCGCTCACCAGGCTGAACAAGGAGAAGGTCACGGTGAGCTGCCTGTCAGGCGCTAGGATCTGCCACATAACACAAGCACTCAGGTCACTCCAAGGCAAGTACAAATATGACTCGGTCATTGTCCATGCTGGTGTGAATGACCTGAGATGTACCAACCTGGACTACATGAAAAGTGACATAGAGGAGCTCTCTGAGTGCACATACCTAAGCTGACCTAATTTCCTTTTTACTCAGTTCTGATAATGTCCCTGAGTTTTAGTGGAGGGATGAAAGCGCTTAACTCTGTGTTTTTTTGGATATATTTCTATTAAATTGTTTTTGATTAAATTGTTTTTGATTGATTACAGACTGTGTTTGGGGCTTATTGTGAAGTCTTGGGTCAAGCACTTTTCCATTTTTTCAATAATGATAATACTAATAATAACCTGAGAGGTGCTAAATTTATCACCTCCATCAGTTTTTTCTCAAGATAAAATAAGTGTCTGAAGTAAGCAGTTACTTCCTTTTAAAGCATTTCTCTCATGGCAGCAGAACAGAAGTGCACATTCCTTTCAAGATATCAAGATATGTTTTAAACGTGCTGGAGTAACTTCAGATTTCTGAATAAAGAAAAGATCTGAAATTTTCATTCAGCTAAGAGAAACAATGGCATCCTTCTATAAGTGCAGGAGGTAGTATATTTTGGCAGCTGGGTTTACTGTTGTCTACAAAATACATAGAAACATACATTATTACTTTAAAAAACATTTTGTCAGAAGCTTTACTTCAGCCATGTTAGTACTGCAGGCAATGACTTTTGGAATAATTATTCAGCTAATAAGTCACATTTGACTGTTCTTCCTCTTTATAACTTATTTCAAGTTTTAACATACTAAACTTTGCAGGAGGTTATTAATGTCTGTGTTTTTTTCTTCCTGATTGCTTCAGATGCTTGCTGTGACTTAAGTGTGTACGATTCTGTGTGTGTGTGTGTGTGTGTGTGTGTGTGTGTGTGTGTGTGTGTGTGTGTGTGTGTGTGTGTGTGTGTGTTTCAGGGAGCACTTGTGAATGCATATGCTTTCTCCTAGTGACAGCAATACATTATCTCTGGTGATTACCTCATATCCAGCAGCCTACATTCAGTTAGGTGAAGGAAAGCTACATCCAGCACCTGTGCTCTTTCTAGAATTACTTGGCTGTTTCTTCCTTTCTGTAGTATTTGTTTGCTAATCAGTGTCCTAACTGTACCATGTGTAGAGATTTCATGACATCTTGTGTGACATTTTCTTTAGGAATTTTTCTGATTGTCTCTTGCATTATAATACTGTTTACATTTTAAGATCTTTTATTCTTAAATAAACATAACAATGGGCCAGATTCCAAAAGAGTTGTTCTCAATGCAAGTCTGCTCTCATTCCAAAAGACTTGCTCTCAGTTTAAGTAACCTGTTTTGATGTAAGGCCTATCTATAAAAAGTCTTGCACAGAGGACCAGATTCGAAAACACCTGCTTTCAGTATAAGTGATAACTTACACTGAGGGAAAATATTTTAGAATCAGGACCAATATGTAATATATATTTTCCTCAAACTATGCATACTGTTGCAGTTAACCAAATCAGGAAAGATGTTTCAGAAACTTAATCTAATTTTTACACAAACTACAAACCTTCCTGTATTGTTAAATAAAATAAATCTTCCTTTGTTATCCTTTTTGAAAACACTACAAAACTGTTAGATTAAATATAATATAATAGTATATATCCATCATCATACAAAGTGTGCAACTTCCTGGTAAAATGGATAGATGCTACTTCGCCATTGTTGGTGGAAAAGACATAAAATCATTCAGTCTTAAAACTAACATCCAGACATATATGCAAGGTCTGTCAATTGAACTGATCAAGCAAAGTCTTTAATTCACTTAGTAACACTAAAAGAGTGTTCCTGACACTGAACTTGGGCGCTCTCTCCTGAATACTTCTCTGAATACTACACCATGTAGGAAGACTGTCACTCAAGCATAAATTTACAATATCACACCCTAAAAGTATGAATTAAGTTTTTATTTCTCCCAGTGACACAAAGATTGACAAGGATTGATTTATCTGCAACACCGAGATTATGAGAAAGGCTCTGATCATCACCAAGTTATTATACGTTCAACACAAGAATGTCAACAGCTGAGGGAAGTGAAGCTTGAGAAGTGAATCTTGACATCTGTGTTGAGAACACATAATAAGAGTTTTGATCGGACACCAGACCATAATCGTCTTTAGAGCATGGCGTTTTATGTGCTTCCTGTACTACCAGCTGTAGAAAAAAAACATAAGTGCAGGAGAAGAAAGTGTTTTACAGCTTGGAAAGCTGTTAGAAAGTGTTGCCACACAGCAGTCAGACAAAACTTATAATTTGAGGAACTAACGGCTTTTAAAGCAGTTGAACACTTTACTCTGACAATTTGTTTAAAACTAACCCCTTTTAAAGCTTTTTAAGCTTCTTCCATTATCAAGACTAGAGCTTAATGGCATTTACAGGAGCTTAACAAAAGCTTAAGCACCTTTGTAATCTCCAATTTTAGAGTCTAACGCCAGAGACTTCTGGGAGAATAGGTCATTTTAGAAGTGCTGTGGATATGCCTTCAGTGAGATAATAATATGAGACCATAGGGAGGCTGGTTCACAAGTCGTTACTGTGGAGTAGAACAGAATAGCAGCATAGCAAATATAGCTCACATATGATTAGAGGTCATAAGCAGGCCTTCTATAACATGTTATAACTGCTGTACCTATTTTAGATTTCAAAAATAACTGTAAAGTGTGATATAGTATTGACAACTTCACTTTCCCGGTTACAGTGGAAACACTACTTTTGTCATCCAGGAGGCTTTGAATTTTTTGGAAATCCATCTAATGCATGTATCACTTAAACAACTATGACTGAAACAAATACAAGGAAGTGTAATAAAGGTCAAGAATCAACTAATGCAAACAGAATTACTTTGTTTAATTTGTCAACTAAGTCCAGTGGCACAAGTGTCCCTGTTGAGGGCTGACCTGATAGCACTGCCTGTCATAAAGTGGGCAAACAGATCCTGAGGGAATTAAATCTGTACTACAGGAGGCAGCTCTTTGAATTATTTAAATGCCTTGTACATTATTAGATTCGGAGACTGAGCTGTTATGATTATTATTCAGTAAGATGTTGAGCTGTATTATTTACAGCTTTGCTAGAATTAGGATTGGCATTTTGGATGCCATTCACTCATTCTGAAAACCTGGGCACTCCTTTTGTTGGGCTGGTATTTACAGCTTTGCTAGAATTAGGATTGGCATTTTGGATGCCATTCACTCATTCTGAACACCTGGGCACTCCTTTTGTTGGGCTGGTATTTTTTTCTGCCTTGCAACTACTCTTTACCCAATAAGTTGTAATAACCATCTGGTAGACTCAGGTGCAAACAATTAATATGTACGGACCCTTAACTGTTTTATAAACTTGTAATAAGTCATTTTCACTAAGCTCTAATAACCATCTGGTAAACCCAGACACAAGCAACTAAAATGTATAGATACTTAATTCTTTTATAAACTTGTAATAAGTCAGTTTCACTGTTGCAGCTAACAGAACATGTAAGTGTTTTAGAATTTCAGTACAGGACAGATATTTTAGATGTCAGATGCTTGGACCCTTTAATTTCTCATATCTTCCTTAAAAATACTCAAACTTTAATCCATAACAGATATTCTGCCTGGAAACTTTAGCATAGAACTAATTCCCACTCAGACTATCAAAAATATAGAGAACTCCATAACCTGGCTAAAAACATATCTATACTGACAAAAAGAACTTCTACCACACACCTCCATCCTCTGAACCCAGAAACCCTTGACAATTCTGGCAAACTGTGAACCATATTCTCCATCCTGGTAATCCCTGTACTCCAAACACCTGCCCAGCAATACCCCCAAGACACTGCATCCATTTTCAACTCTTACTTCATCAACACCATTAGCAACCTCTTACAGTCTTCAAACCAACCCAACCCCTTACCTCTCACTACTCTCTCACTACAACAAACTTTATTTTCACTTAATCCTATTCCCACTAGCTATATCAGACAGCTTCTCCTAAACCTTAAACCATGTTCCCCATTTGCAGACAACTTGCTATCTTCTTTCCTCAAGGTGGCTGCTAACTCCATATCATATCCTGTCTCAATTCTCGTAAATCACTCTATTAGAGAATCCATAATTCCTGCTGTCTGGAAGAAATTCTATACAATACCCATCCACAAGGGTGGAAACTCTGCTGAGCTCTCTAGTTATCACCCTTTTGCCATACTCTCTCCCCTCTCTAAAATTCTAGAACACTGCATTCATAAACAACTTATCTTACCCAAGAAAACCTGTTCACCCCTACTCAACACAGGTTTCGCCCCACCACAGCACCACATCTGCTCTCATCTCCTTCACTAACTCCATCTGTTATGCCAGAGACAATAACAAACTTGTATCCTGTCTCTTTCTCGACTGCTCCAAAGCATTTGATACTGTCTCTCACCCTATCTGCTATCCAAACTTTCTCAACTTATTCTATCTTCAGCTACTATCTCTTGGTTCAACAGTAACCTCACTAACAGACAACAATCTGTCAGATGGCTCTCTGCTCTTTCACCCTCTCTCCCCATTAAAATGGTAGTACCACAAGAAACAATTATTGGTCCCCTTCTCTTTAATAGCTTTACTAACCAACTTTATACTTCCTATCCTCTGTCATCTCTCATTCAGTATGTGGATGACTCTAATATCATCTCTTCTCCTGATAACCTGTCTGACTTACTATCCAGTATACAGAACTCTTTCAACCTTACAAAAACATGGCTTATCAACAACCAACTCATACTCAACTCTAAAAAGACAAAACTACTCTTCCTCCCCAAAACCCTCTCTCACCTGAAGTCCTCTTTTTCCAACTCTTCTCTCAATAACACAGTTATTAAACCTGATACCCACACTAAGCTCCTTGGGCTGATCATTAATGATCAACTTAAATTTGACCTTCATTTACTTCATAGTATAAAGAAAACCCACCAAAAACTCGTTTTTCTCTACAGAAACAGACGTTTCTAACATCTGACTCCAGAATCTCACTTGCTCAAACTTACCTTCTTCCTAACCTCTTCTACAGCTGTCAAATCCTTACTAACCTACTGTCCTCATTACTCACTAAACTTGAAACCACCTATAATTAAGTTGCTAGATTTACTGATAATCTTCATTCTAAAACTCACCACTGCCTTGCCCTCAAGACACTTAACTGGCTATAGCTTCCTTACCACCTCTTGCTTTCACAACTGTTCATAAGCCACTCCCTCCTTACCAAGCCATCATCCTGCTCTAACATCTCATCACTTGTCTCCTCTTACACTCCCCCTCACCTTCATTGAAGCTCTGATCAATATCTCCTACAGATACATAAACCTAAAAATACATTAGGCTAGTCTCTGTACAGTTATCTCCCTGCTCTTTCATGGAGTAAGATTCCCATAACCCTTAGAAACATCACTCCTGTCCATAAGTTCAAGAAAAAACACCTTTCCAATTCTTGCAACTGTCTCTATAATCACCCTAACTGCGAACTCCTTCTCTACCACTCCCCCCCAGTTATTTTACTATCTTATCTCCCTTTATCTACTTCATTCCTCCCAGTATCACCTATTTTTCCTTTAAGCTATTTTGTTTCTGTTTCACCTCACTACTTCTACTTCTCTCGATAACCCAATTCTACTCTTTGTCACCTGCCATCTGTGCCTTTGCTTATTACCTTGACTGTCATATATTAGAATTATGACACCCCTGGTTCATAATTCAAACTGATACTGAACTGCTCAGCTACCTACTAATAGCAATCCAAACTTCTGAACTACCAGATCTCAGCAGTTTACCTGGTCCTAGTTCCATTGTATCTACACTTCTTTGTATTAATCTGTAAATTATTGTTAATTTTTCTTTCTTATATCAATAACACCCACCACAGATTTATTTATTTACTTAGATATCTTTATATTTGTTAAATTATTGTTTTTTAAATTACTTATACTATGAATTTTGAATTTTTGTATTGCTTGTATTTTTAATTCAATGTAAAAGTTTGTAAAGTGGAGCTTTTCTCCCCAGGCCTCCACTGAAAAAGGCCAGTTGCTCAGCTGGACTATCCCAGTCAACAAATGTTAAATAAATAAATAAATTTGATAGCAAGCTAGTTTTGTGCAAATGTTGCATGGGCAAAATTGCATAAATTGTTTGCATTGTGCAGACCCTCCTGCGGACTCCACCCTTGCGTCCCACATCCTCCTTCATTTTATTATCCTCACTGCAAAGTTTCTCCAGTTTGAGAAAGACTGATCACTAAAAACAAACACACAATAGTTAAACTTACACTTATTCTCTGTGACACTGCAAGCTTGACGTAAACTCAAAAAGTGTAAAATCTGGCCTGGCATGTTTCACTACAACTTGTAGAGAGCAAACAGATACAGGAAAATGATGTAATGAACAAACATTTCACCAAGTAAAAATAAATGAGCAATGCAGTTTTGAGCACCTGATGACCTGATGGGAACTACTATGGCCCAGTCAAAAAAAGTGATTAAAATGTATGAAATAAAACTACTGGAAAAAAAATCTTTGTATATGACATGTCAAGCAGTAATGTTGAGAGAACATCTTCCATCATTAAATTGCACTAGCCAGCCATACCTCTCAAGTGTACCTCATTACAAGGAACGTACCTCATTTGGGGTCTGAAAAAGTTCACGTTCCTCGAAGTTCCTCAAAGTTCCACATTGAAAGACTCTGTCACACATTCAGTGTTAGGAGTGCTTTTAAGTAAAATCCATTGTAAATAGTAATGAATCATATTAATTCATTGAAAGATCTTCTTTAGTAAAACCAGTATATTTTAACCATCCTATGACCGTCCTAGATGAAGTTGTTAGTAAGCCATTAGTATGCATTCCACATTTTGCCCATTTGTTCCACATTTTGAGGGCTAGTGTTCCTCATTTTGGAGATGGAAGGTTGAGAGCTATGTAGCCATCTTGAAGGTTTAACTGTAACCAAGAGACTCTGGAGTTTGCTCTAGTCTAGGAAGCAAGATTTTAGAGTGGTAACGCTGTTTACTGGAATGAGGTGTTATGTGCAACTTGGAAGTTTTGTCTGGTAGAAATTTGTGTGACAGTTATACATGAGTGTGTGTGTATATATATATATATATATATATATATATATATATATATATATATATATATATATATATATATGGGTCTACTTTGATTCACTGAAAACTCATTTCACTGAATTTAAATTCACCCTCCAAATATCGCTGAAAGTTCAAATCACTGTTGGGCAAATAAAACATATATGCCCCTTTTCCCCACTGTAGTACGATACTGGTATTAGTATATATAGTTAGGGGGAGTGTGGGGGCAGGGGCATAGCCCCCACCTACTTTGCTTTTATATTTATGAATCTCATTTCAGTGAAAGCTAACAATATAAAACAAAAAGTAGGTAGGGGGCTATCCCCCATGCTCCACACTACAATGGGGAAAATGGCATAAACGTTTTATTTGCCCAACAATGCTTACATTTAGTGAAATGAGTTTTCAGTGATTTGAGCTTTCAGCAATTAAGTGTGAGTGTTTTGAAATTCAGTGAAATGAGTTTTCAGGAAATCAAAGTAGACCCATATATATATATATATATATATATATATATGTGTGTGTGTGTGTGTGTGTGTGTGTGTGTGTATGTATTATTCCATTGTATTTATAGTCTTCAAAGCACTGTAGAATGAAGTTTTACCATTGATTTTGTGTGTGTGTGTGTGTGTGTGTGTGTGTGTGTGTGTGTGTGTGTGTGTGTGTGTGTGTGTGTGTGTGTGTGTGTGCATGCACGTGTTAAAGAAGTGTAATGAAAGGGTAAAGTTAATTCAAAGAATGACTCAAGATTTTTCAACCTTTCTTTTCTAATGGAAATAAAACTGTCCCCTCCCGTCATCTCCCTTTTCAGTAAGCCATTTAAGCAGCAAGGTGCTGACAAAACAAACAGGATTTTTAAAAAAGAAATGGCAAGGAAGCTCCAAAAAGAGCAGAAAAGCCTTAAAACCAAGCATATTCCTCTCAATCAGCTTGACTGTTGGCCTGCCTGGTCCTCTCCTCCATCCTATCCTGTCAACCTCTCCATCTATCTCAGGTTTAATTTTCCTTTGTGGCACCAGTCTGTTACAGACAGATGGGTTCTGAATGTAATTCAGCAGGGTGGGAGGCTGGCATAATGGTTAAGGTGTTTACCTTATAGACACAAAGTACAGTGTTTGATTTTCACATGGGGTAATTGGCTATGCTTAAAATGGCCCACAAAGACAGGTAGCCTAGTACTAATCTATGACTCTATGACACTTAGCAATGGGAATCCCTCCTTTCTTTCCAGGAGATGCCTCCTTTCACAATGAACCAATTTTCTCTCATTCTGCACTATATGCTGACATAGGGAGTTATAGACCCTGTACCTCTCTGCAACTTGGATTTTCTGGTACCAAAAGGGGAAGGCTCCTGGACCTTTCCTAAGATTTTTGACAAGATTCTGAAGTTTAAAATGTTCATTTCAGTAATTTCTTCCTCTTATTTCTTCTTATAGCTTTTATGGTAAAGCTAGATTTAAAAGATGTCTGTCCTCACATTCCCACTGGCAAACAGTTTCAGTTCAGTTTTAAGATTTTCTGTATCTGCCAGACATTATCAGTTGTCTGTCTTACCCTTTGGATTGTCTACTACTATTCATAAAGTGTTTGGATCCAGTACTTGCTTATTGCAGATTTAAAGGGATTCACATCTTTCCACAATCAGATGATTGTCATATCTTCCTTAGCAAGTGTTCAAAATATTGTACTTGGTCCTGATTTTCAAGTGAACTTAGAGAAATCTTCTCTAATCCCTTCTTAGGGAATTGTTTTCTTGTGGTGTCTGTTTGATTCTGCAATGGGAATAGCTTTTCTTCCTCTAAACAAAGTGGAGATATTCCAGAAGTTCTACATTTTTCCAATCAAAATCTGATACCTACCTGGGAATTTCTCAGGATTCATTGTTAAATGCCATATATGATTCTTATGATTCCCCTGGTGAGACCACGCATGAGACAAATCGAGTTGTACTTTAGGTCAGTCTGGACTCAACATCTTCACCTGTTATCTTTTCAGATCCCTATTTTGGGGTTTGCAAGGCGGAAGATATGGTGTGTAGACCCGATCTCTCACAATCCAGGTCTCCATTTCTCCCTTTCCTCCTCCTTTCCAGTCTGTCAAAACAGTTTCTTTAGGTGCAAGGTCTGTGGGGAAAAGCACAAGAAACAAAAGCACATAAATGTCAGGGAGGTGATGGCAATGAATCATCCCTGGTATTCAGGACCATTACAGGTTTTCACAGACAACAGCACAGTGATATGGTACTTAAATAAACAGGAGCATGCCAGGTCTTAAGCTCTTTGCATTCTTGGTAATGATAGCTTGGGAGATAGCAACTCAGCTCAATTTGATTCTTCAGACTTAATAAATTCTATCTGAGCTAAACCTTGTAGCAGTTAACCTAAACAAGACCAAAACAGGTGCTTCAACCTGGGGTATTCTAAGAATTGATCCATCTGTTTGCCTCCTCTCAGAACAGAGAACTAAACAATTATGCTCAAGGATTCCTTGGAAATAGGCCTGGAAGATTGATGTCTTTCCATTCCCATGGATGGGAATGTTCCTCTATGCTTTTCCTTCCTTTCCACTGATATCCAGAGTTCTTCTCATGGTCGAGAAAGACTCCTCAAAAATTCTGGTGGTGACTCCCTTTTGCCTCAAACAGCAGTGGTTCTCGTTTCTTTTGAAGCTAGCCAAGGGCAATTACTTTGGGCTTTCCCACAGAATGGATATACTCACACAAAACAGGGATTGTTTGATACACTCCAACCTAAAATCTCTTCAGTTTACTCCCTGGATGATGATAGTTTGATACCTTTTAGTTACCCTTTTTTCTGAGGACTTGTAGCAGGTATTGAAGGAAAAAAACTGTTACTAGGATATCATATATTCTAAATGGAAAAGAGTTTCTGGATGGTGCCATTCCAAAAACCAGGCCTCTGTTTTTTTTTTTTTATTATTATTTATAAGAGTTACTGTCTACTGACCTTTCTTACACCTCTATCATGATGCATTTGTTGGCCATTTCTGCTTATCTGTCCTTAGATTTCCCATTTTCTTCCTATACTCAAGTTTTGAGTATCTGTCCACCTAGAAAACATATGGCTTCTCCCTTGGATCTTAACTTTGTGCTTAAAAAAGTTTACTCTTTGTACAGTTGAACCAACGCATCAGGTTGAATTGAAGTTCTTAACATGGAAGACTGTTTCACTCATTACTCTTTCTTCTACTAGGAGAGTACATGAATTACAGGCTGTTATGGTGAGCCTTTCCTACCTCATTTTCCAGAAGGATAGGGTTTCTTTGATAAGAAATCCTTATTTATACACACAAATACTAAGAAGTGAACCAAAATTCAAAAAACTGACAAAATGGAAAAAAATGGCCAGACCAAGTATTGGAATGCAAGACATTAATAATACAGTAGTACAAAACCAAAGATTGACTGCCTTTGTTTGAGTATATCATTAGACTTCATCAGAATTTACTAACATATTGCATCAATTCTGTTTGAATTAGCTTCCCAAATACCACATGATATGTAAAAAAACACAATTAATAGCCTCAGCAATCGGTTCCCATCTATACATACCTTTAAAAACACATATTTTATGACATAAAACTACAATATGTAAAACCCTGAACAGAGTAAACAAATAATATATACATATAAATATTAAAAACATTTAAATCACACTTTATAAGATAGCAATCTTAAAATACTAGATATAGCTAAATGATCATTCAAACTAGGTGGCACAATGACATTAATTTTAATTTGCCACACCAGTTCTCTTGCTTCAATTTAATCTTCCCAGAAGCCTCTTCTTAAATCTTTATGATCAATATCAAGCCCAAACAAGCATAATTGATAAGTTCGATACTTTGAAATGTGCTTAAATAAGGAATATTTTGATTTTTATTCCTAATATCTAAATTGTGTTCATAAATATGGTCCCCTCAAATGACTTTTTGTCTTTCCAACATAGAAACCCCTGCATTGTTGGAAAAGAGGTATGTATACCACACCAACTGAATTACAATTACAATGTCCACCAGATCTAATCCTAACATTATTGATAACCACCACATCTTTCTCCAAAATATGTTTACACTGTGGGCAAAATCCACATTTGAAGGTCCAACCCTTTTATTTGTATTAGTTGAGGAAACCATATCCACCCCATCAAAAAAATTGTTTAAAAGATTTTCCTTCTTTATATACCATATGGAGGGCTTCTCCTAAAATTTCAGTTATATTATCAAAACATAAACAAATTTCCCAGTTCTTCTTAAGAATATGTATAATACTAGGCTGATCAACAGTGTAGCTAGTAACAAACAATTGTGAATATTTATCATTCCCAGGCTTCTTAATACCAAACACGTTGTCAAGACTATCACTCCTAAGCAAGGGTTTATAAATTTCACTTCTCCTTTTTTCACCTACCTCTTCAAATGTTTCTTGTACCAAATGTTTTGGATAATCTTGGGAACACGTGTGCTAACTTTTGTCCTCCTATAAAGAACATTGTATCTTCTGAAACTATCTGGGCAAACCTGACATATTGACATTTCCCTTTTTTAATGTTCGGGATGACAACTGAAATAGTGCAGAAGACTATTGGAGTAAGTGGGTTTTCTAAAAATGTTACTAATTAGTCTTTTATTTACAAAGTCCATACTAATTTCAACATCCAAAAAACTAATGTTGGAGAAACTATAGGAAAAAATAAAATTTAAAAAAGGGGTGGTCATGTTTACATAGAATAGACATTCTTCCATCTCCTCAACCAACTCCTTCTAAATGACAAAAATATAATCCAGAAAATGGACATAGAATGACCATGGCAGAGGATTAAAAATATTAAACACAAATTTCTTTTCCCATTGAAGTAAAATAATGTTTGCAAAAATGGGGGCCACAATATGCCCCCATAGCAATAATTTTTTTTCCTGAAGGAGATACTGTCCATCTAAGAATACAAAATTATTTTTAAGAACAGTTTCCATAAATGTGTGCAAAATGCCAACATCATAACTATTCAAGCCTGTAGATTCCACCATAAACTCATAAAACCAGTCTAGACCGACTGAGTGCAGTATGATGTTAAACAATTTTATAACATCTGTAGTTATAAATATCATAAAAATATTATACCCTTTGTAAAGCTCACATCCCTTAATTTGGATAAATGGTCCCATGAGTCTTGACACAAATGACTGAAAAATTTCAAACAATTTGATTAGTGATCAGCAGTATAGTTTCATGCCGGGAAAGAGCACTACATATGCAATGTTTGCTCTGAGAGTGTTGATGGAGAAGTACATAGAAGGTCAGAAGGAGTTGCAATGTGTTTTTGTAGACTTAGAGAAAGCATATGACAGGGTGCCTAGAGAGGAGTTGTGGTATTGTATGAGGAAGTCGGGAGTGTCAGAGAAGTATGTAAGAGTGGTACAGGATATGTATGAGGGTAGTGTGACAGCGGTAAGGTCTGCGGTGGGAGTGATGGATGCATTTAAGGTGGAGGTGGGATTACATCAAGGATCAGCTCTGAGCCCTTTCTTATTTGCAATGGTGATGGACAGGTTGACAAACGAGATCAGACAGGAGTCCCCATGGACTATGATGTTTGCAGATGACATTGTGATCTGTAGTGAGAGTAGGGAACAGGTGGAGGAGACCCTGGAGAGATGGAGATATGCTCTAGAGAGAAGAGGAATGAAGGTCAGCAGGACTAAGACAGAATATATGTGTGTGAATGAGAGGGAGAATAGAAAAATGGTGAGGATGCAAGGAGTAGAGGTGGTGAATGTGGATGAGTTTAAATACTTGGGATCAATAGTTCAGAGTAATGGTGAGTGTGGAGGAGAGGTGAAGCAGAAAGTACAGGCAGGATGGAGTGGGTGGAGAAGAGTGTCAGGAGTGATTTGTGACAGACGAGTACCAGTAAAAGTGAAAGGGAAGGTCTACAAGAGGGTAGTGAGACCAGCTATGTTATATGGGTTGGAGACAGTGGCATTGACAAAAAGAGAGGAGTTAGAGCTGGATGTGGCAGAGTTAAAGATGTTAAGGTTTGCACTGAGTGTGATGAGGGTGGACAGGATTAGGAATAAGAATGTTAGAGGGTCAGCCCAAGTTGGAAGGTTTGGAGACAAAACCAGAGAGGCAAGACATGTGCTGTGGAGGGATGCTGAGTAAATTGGGAAAAAGATGCTAAGGATGAAGCTACCAGGTAACAGGAAAAGAGGAAGGCCTAAGATAAGGTTTATGGATGTGGTGAGAGAGGACATGCAGGTGGTTGGTGTGTCAGAGCAAGATGCAGAGGACAGGAAGAAAGGGAAACAGATGATCCGCTGTGGCGACCCCTAATGGGAACAGCCGAAAGATGATGTTGATGATCTATACATTTTGCAAGAGGCTGGGTTTTCGATTTAAGTGCATCCAGAATAGGTCTCATGGGGGATTGGATAGCCTCTTACATAACCTCGGTATACCAAAGATCGAAAGTACAGTGGGATATTTTACATTCAGGAAAGAAAATTTCTGGATTTAACTGGCCTTGCATAACCGAGTCCTCTAACATATAATCAATTCATTTGTATGAAATATTCACAAAGTTTAAGAATGATTCTTCATAAAAATTGTCATCAAGCACATATTCATACATTTTATGGAGATAATCTGTTTTATACATCACAACTACCCCCTCCCCCATCAGGTTTCATTACCCTAACATTTTTATCTGTACTTTAGTAAGAAATTCTGCTTCAGTTCTCAACAAATTGTTTCACTTCACACTCCCTTTTACTTAACAAGGCTCTAAAATCAAATTCCAAGAGCTTCTCAAAGACAACTAATGGTAAAAGAAGAGTTTCATGGAGGGGTGCCACTAGTTATTGGAAGCATTAGTCAATCAAATATCAAGTTGGAAAGTATTCTATTAAAATGTCACAGGTTACAACTTGAAAACAGCTATTTTCATGAGTGCATTAAGATCAAAATAGTGCTAAAAGGGTTAAGAAACTAGAAATTTTCTGCTGGATTGGTTCCTTATTCTATCATTCATAAAGAACTGCTTGAATTTTTTGATCGACAAGGTTTTGAACAAATGGAGGCATTAATGAAACATCGTCATCAAAGAGCCTTGATAATTTAATGCATGAAGCCACTGAGCTGGATCTTTGTATTACTAAAGACCTAGCATTTAAATATAACTTTGACTAGTATTAAAGTACTTTTGGAAATACTGATAAAGTGACAACCAAAATCAAAAAACGGAAATCTAAGAAACTTGTGTGGGATTAAACAGACTATCAAAAAGGGGTTGCATATGCAGTGCCTAAATTTACAGGTGGATCGGTGCAACCCTTTAATGAACATATCTGTTTTAATGAAGTGCCAGCAGTAGTAAGTGATGACAAGTTTCTCCCTTTGGGGCAGGTCCCTTTAAGATGGTCAGAGAGATTTCAAAGTCTCCAACTCATCAATCTTGTTTTTTTTGGCTCGATATTGTTCATAAAGATTTAAGAGGAGGCCCCAGGGAAGATCAAATTTACTTGAGAGAACTGGTGTGGCAAATTAAACTAATGTGCTTGCGCCAACTGGCTTGAATGATCTATATCTAGTATTTTAGAATTATGGTTTATAAAGTGTGATTTTAAATTAATTTAATATTTATATATATTTTTTAATATTTGTTTATGATGTTTGGGGTTTTATATATTGTATTTCTATGTCATAAATATATGTGTTTTTAGGGGTATGTATAGATGAGAACTGAGTGCTGAGGCTATTCATTATGATTGATTTTTACGTATCATGTGGTATTTGGGAGGCTAATTTAAATGGAATTGATCCAGTATACTATTAGAATCTGCTGAATTCTAATGATATACTCAGATGAAAGCGGTCAATGTTTGGTTTTGTATTATTGTATTATTAAAGTCTTGTATTCTGGTACTTGGTCTGGCCATTTTTTCCAATTCATCAATTCTTATTTGATGTCTAAAGTGGTCTCAGAGTTTACCATTATCTAGTCTATTAATCTTCTTGTTTTTTTTCCTGAACTAAAAAATAAAAAGGGAGAAAAAATCATACTCTGGATGTCCACAGGCAGCTCAGCTACTACCTAGGCAAAATTCAATACATTAAGAGAGCTTATCAGGTCTTTATCTCCAATGATGGCAAGAACAAAGTGCAGTTAGCATTTGTGCAGACCATTTCTAAATGGTTGTTTCTTTTTGTTATTCTCACTACAATAAGCCACTTCAAGGCAAGGTCAGAGCCCATTCTACAAGGGCTTTGGCTTCCTTGATGGCTTTCTGGGGGATTGTACTCCAGAAGTATTCTAGAGGCAGCATTTTGGCACTCTCTGCATACTTTTACAAACCACTGTAAACTAGATTCCTTTTCCAGTTTCGCAACAGGCTTTGCTAGGACAATTCTACAGGGACTCCTGTATTCTTAATTTTCCCCCCTCCCGTCTTAGTTGCTAAGGTATGGTAATCTATCCAAATAGCAAAACCTACTGCAACAGTGACCTGTGTGTTGAATATAGTACAGTTGTATAAGTAAACTTACCATTAAAGTAGATGTTCTAGTAGATCAGTGTTGCAGTAGCCATCCTCTCACTCCAGCCTACTTCTTTTGGTATTTTTGTATTGCTAGGGTGTGTAAATATATGCCTTTGTGTATATACTTAATCTTGTTTTACAATTCCTAGTGTTTTTCCTTTCAGGGCTATTACCTTACTTCTTGTGAAAGAAAGCTGTGAGGTTTTGGTGCTCTGTCTTTTTATATGGAACTTCTTTTGAGCTGCTGACAACTAAGAGCATATGGACTAAAGCTTTGAAAAACATTTTGGTGGGAATGGAAAGGGCCCAAAAAGTTTACAACAAGACAACTAAGAGCATAAAGGGCCCAAAAGGTTTAGGCTACTAGGACAGTCATCTATTAAATATTTACTGTTATGGTAAGTTTATTTATACAATTGTACTTACTTAAACAAACTGACCCTTTTATCAGGTCGTCAAATAAAGACATTCTAGATCAACACACTGGGTATGATGTGGCCTGGCTGAAGGTTAATTTTAAGAAGTGATTATGACTGTAAAAGACTGCTAAATTAGGCTCACTTTTTGAAATGTTGGCACTTGAATTGTCGAGTGCTGACAAGACAAAAAAAAATGTAACTATAGAGAAGAGCATCACTTTTCCCCTTTAAACTTCTTTATTGCAGATGGGCAAGCCTCCACCACACCTCCAGACTTATATACCAACTCCAAGATCACCATACCTCGGACAAAAGGGAATATTCTGTGAAATGGCCATTGTGGACTTGGTATATGTTAAGCCCATTTTATTTTGAACCAAAACTGTCAGCATAATCCCAAACAACCAATTCCAAGTAAAAGCAAAAACAGAATAGGGACAACGCTAAGCACAGGATTCCCTTGAACTTCTATGAACCACAGCCGTCCACTTACTTTTTTTTGCTCATTTAGTCTGTGTGTTTCCAGATTCACTCAAGGAGGTCCCAACATTTCAAATGGTTACCCTAAATTAAACATGAGTAGAATGTTGGTTATTGTGAGTAAGTACCAAAAAGGGAAGTATCCTTAAAATAGGTATAATTAAATAACTAATGAAACCAGTCAGATCATTATTAAAGTATAGTATGTAATGCAAAATGAACATAAAAATTGCAACAGTTCCTTCCTACTATTGTAGTGAATGAAAGTGTTCTGATCCTAAGCAGGAAATTGTGTGAAAGATGTACAAAGCAAACCAGTGCTTTTTGTTTTTTCTGTTAGTAAATATTTTCTGCACAATTGCAGGTACTGTGGCCCTGAAACGATTAATGTAAAATGAAAAGAAGGCTATTTTCATATCTGGTTAGGATGCCAAAAACATTTATGTAAATGTATTAGTGGATCATTTGATCTTTTATTCTGAAAGCAGTTTGGATGGAAAGAGAAGTCCCAAAAGTGAGGAGTGAGACTAGCTGAACGGAATAGTGCCAAAGTGGTTAACAATAATACCTCTGATAAATTATGGTTTAACAGCTGAAGCAAGAACAGGTATTTGTGTCAAAATACACTCTAGGGATGCTGATTTCTAAATGATGTCAGAGTTGTAAACTGCATGTCTCCCTCAGCAAAGAGTAGCTTTATAAACCACTGACACTTTAGTGCACATGAATTTGTTCTGCACAGCCAAATAACTATTGAACTGGATTTTTTATTATTTAATTTCTGAAACTAGCATTAGGACTAATATAATATCTGATTTTTGATTTTTGGCAGTTTGAGTGCAATCGCATTTTCAATGGATTTAGTGAATTCCATAGCTTGTTTGGAGTTTATTGAGGCTGCAAATTATGTTCACTGTGATGAAGTAAAACTTTATAAACTACATGCTCCAAACCAAATGTTCTTTAACTTCCTTTTTTCCCAAGCCCACACAATAATGCCACTATCAAACATGAAGGCCACTGTGACCATTTTATTTGCTAAATGCGGTATTACATAACTGAACCAATGACCAACACTAATAAACAGACAAAAATGCTTATTCATAAAACTGTTAAGCCATTCTCTGGGGTCTCAGACTGCTGAACAGCCCTTTGCCAAGTAATGTGACATTACACCCACTTTGGCTTGCTTTTCTAGCTCACAAGCCAAGTAGCAACCAGGTGTCCCTTCAATTACCAGGAATTCCACCACAGCCTTGTGCTAATCATGACCAATGACCCAGAAAAGGAAGGAGGTAAATGAGGAAGGGGGGGTCTCTGTAACCATTTTCTACTGGCTATTGGCAGTATGGGAGGGAGGCAAATAATTGCTAGCCAGCTGCTTATCAAACAGAGCCAGACCTTAGGCCTCTTGAGATTAAATATCCCTTGCTAACACAGCAAAATACCATGCTCCTCCTCACAACTGCTAATGACCATGAGGACGGATTCATCTGCCAGCATATGGTATTTGTCCCCGAGCCTAACCAATAATGACACAAGAAGGGAGGGAGTGAAGGCTGCATCACAACTACCCAGAAAACTGCATGGAGGCAACCTGTCTCCCTTTTCCTGCCCGTTTACTTAAGACCTGCATAAGTCAAATATCAATATTCCCACACCAGATGGAAAACCAGTCAAACAGCAACCAAGATCACAAAGCAGTTTGAACAGTCTGAGAAGAAAATCAGTGCTACTGCAGGAGAAACATCCAACATCTTTCAAAAGTTTATTTTTATGTATATAAGTATACCTATCTTTCTTTTACTTTTATTTTCCCATTAAATTATATGTTAAAATCATTGGCTTTATTATGTATAGCACACACTTTAATATCAGTCTCAGTTGCCATTGCCAAACCTTTGCTGTCCCAATGTTCCTGGAGGTAGAGTGACAGGTTCACATTCATTAACTCAAATCCAATGTTACTTAAGTGAATCTCATCAAAACAAAACCTTATTAGGACTCTGTGTGTGAACATGCAGTGCTCAATGACAAAACAAACAAACAAATAAATAAATAAATAACAGTGAAGCCGCCCATACAGTTGCATGCCTGATGGTCTTCCTTGCAGCTTTGAGTGCTACTGGTTTCATTGTTCCAACCCAATACGTCCTAGGCACAATGGAATTATCAACATTGTCATCATACTTGGAAGCAGCTGTTGAAAAGCCATGATTTCCCTGCAGATCCTGGATACGAGGTACCACTTTGGGAGAAGACCAACATCATTTCTTCCTAAATGAATCAGAGGAGAATGAGGGTGGCCTACCTGATGAAGAACAGACTGCACCACTGACCACAGTTGATACCACCAGACACCAGGGAAAACTCTCCAAATGACTTCCCTCAATGAGTGGTGAAGATGTTGATTCAAGCATTTTGGCTACACTGTCGCTCTCTTAGAGGCTTGAGATATGAAGAAATGTCCCATTATTACAATGTGCCTGACTGAATTCTGAGAGAAGATTAATTGCTGTTATTTCCTAAGTGTCTGGGCATCATTTGTCACTTCCTGAGTTGTTTGCTGGTTGATTCCTTGATTTTGTTTTGTTTAATTGCTGATTATAGTGTGGCAGTGTGCTGAGCAGCTCTTTGTGCTGTACTTCTGTAGTTATACCTGAGTAGTGAGCACTGAGTGCATTTTCATTTTGTTCTCCTTGCACTAGTTTTCACAAACCATCATTTGTTCCCCTTATTGATAGTTGCTTGATTTTGTCCAGTGCAGCATTAGCTTGTACTTAGGTAGCTTGGCTGTTTTGATTTGCTTCTAGCTGCACTAGGTGCATCGTTGTGCTGCATATTTCTCTGTTGATACATCTGATACTATTCTGATAGTATTCTCCCTAAACCTCCCTTATCCTCCATTAGCTTTCATGTGTACTTAGCCAACTAATACTTAACAACAGTGGACAATATGGAGGCCATCAAACTTATACGCCTTCTGTTGCCAGTTTCCTAGCACTTGACATCCTAAGGCAGTGTAATTGCCTCATGCTGACTGACACTGAATTCCTACTTAACACAGAAAAGCTATGTATGTGAGAAGTATAAATACCTGGCTAATATTGCGGCATCTCTTTCACAAACATTAATAATTATAATAGTGAGCATCACACAGGCACATCCTCACCTCAGCCGTTAACACAATTTCAGACAGAACATACTTCAATATCATACTCTAATGCTGTAAAAAATCCTTGCCAAAGCTTCCTAGAACTTGTAATAACAGGCCTTCATGGAAGTTCTGCAACTCACCTATTCTTTGAATGTCTCACCAACAACAAAGTTGCTCTAAGTCAAGTAATGCTAAAGTAGTTTCCTGTTAAAAAGGAATTAGTAATTGGTGGCTCAGTTGTTAGGCATACAGATTACCTACACTCATCAGGTTGGACAAGGATGGGGTTCCTGTAAGTTGCCTTTTGGATGCCAGGATTGCAGACATTGTGAGAGTCCTTAAGACCTTTTCCTAAGACAAGTATGACTATGACATTGTAGGGGTCCATGTGGGAGTGAATGACCAGGGGCAAAACTTTTTGAGGGTCATACAAAGAGACATGTTGGAACTTTCCAAGTGTTAACAGATGCAGGTAAGACTTTGGTCCTGAGTGGAGTTCTTCCTTCACCGAGAATAATGCTTGGTATAGAAAGAAGGTATAGAATAAAAAGTGTATTAGGACTAGGACTAAATCCTAAGTCAATAATAATAGTAGTAGACAAACAGATGTCCACAATGCTGAAGTTTGGATCAGGATACACTTTAATAAAAACAATAAAAACAATAAAAAGTTGGTAAGCGCTTTCGCGGCACTTCCACTTCTTCAGACCATAAAAAACGATATTCATTTAAAAGCATTAAATAGAACTCCTCTACCAATCAGATGCATAAAGCCTAATCACATGTTATTTCCTTAAATTGTTTAACCTAAGCCTAGTTATAGGCAATATTCCCAAATCTACTGTGGTAATTATCCTCCCAAAGGTGACCTTAACATGACCTTGGAGGTTACAGATCAATCAACTTTACAAATCCGATCTGTAAAGCTATGGAGCATATTGTAACCATTATCATTATTTATGATCGTAGGATTCCCAACAAATTGTCTTAATCAAAGGGAGACCATGTCTGTTAAACCTTGTTACTTTCTTCAAGAGGGTTATACAAGCTGTCAACAGTAGTCATGTTTTCATACCATGTATCTTGATTTGTTCAAAGAATTCAGTACCATACGTAATGTCGAAAATGTGAGGAAACTCTCTTCCTTAAATGCAGATCCCTACATAGTAAGGTGAATAGCCAGTTGTCTGAAAGACAGAACCTATGTAGTTCATATGGCAGATATTTCTACAAATAGTGTTAAGGTAACCTGTAGGGTCCTGTAGGAGTCCTTTCCTATTTGGCATCTACTTCTCTGATGTCAGAAATGACAGCTAAGACCTCTGGTTAGCTAAATTTGCAGACAAATGCACGCCAGGGGTATATTGCTAAAACACCTTCAAGTATCTGTACCCTTTACAAAAAGATTAACCTGGTTAATTACTAGTGTACCAAAAATGGACTTAAACTGAACACAAAAAAGTGAAGTATTGTTTCTTTCAGAAAACAGAAGTTACCCACAACATATTGTACAGATAATACTCCCTTACTAAACAAAAAGGTAGCCAGGACCCTGGGCACTTCGGTCAACAGTTCATCCTCCTTTGATCATCACATGGCAACTGCAGTCAGGAAATCCTTCTACTTAGGTATTTCATCTATTGTCAAAAGATGTTATTATTCTCCTTTACTGAGCGCTGATCACTCACACTATAGAACACAGTGCGGCATTTGGTATGTATCTCACTCAAACCTCAACAAACTTGAAAAGCCCCAGAGGTTCCAAATAAAATAAAAAAGAAATATCTGTGTTTTTTAGAACCTTAGTTATCAGGAGAGACTGAAGGTCCTGTTCCTGTATATTTGTCTTATAGTCCTGAGAGATGATCTGTGTCTCACTTAGAGCATTGTTAGAGATCCTGTGGTCCTGGACCTCCTCTCTCTCAATTAGTCAAACAGCTCAGCTGACACTAGAACCAGTGAGCTGAACCTTTGTAAGCAAATAAACAGAATGCAATGGAGAAAGAGATACATCACCCAGTTCCCTCCCCTTCTGGAATAAACTTCTGCAGCTTGAGCAATGTAATTCAATATCTTCCTTCAAACTAAACCTGACCAAATGGATATTTGCTCTCAAATTTACCCCAGGAATAACCGGTCTCTTTCTCCTTGAGAAAGGAGGTAAAGCCTGAGCGTTGGTATGCGCATGGTGTTCATGATTATTAGGCTAAAATAGCCTTGACACTCCAATGAATCCCATGAACCATATGACAATGAAAAAAACAAAACAGGAAGAAAATTGAAGCCTTTAAATTATGATATTGGCTAAGAAAACTGTGTATTACCAAAAAAACTAGTAAAAAAATCAATTATTATTGGAGGAGATAAAAGCTAAGTAATTCCTGGAACTCAGATGACAAGACTTGAACTTTCATACTTAACATAAGTCATATGAAGAGAAATACCATTAGAAAAAGACATCATGATTGACAGAATTCTAGATCAACAAAAAACAGGAAAACTGGCAATAACATGGAATGATGAAAACACTACAGTGATTGATGCCCCACTAACAGTAATTAGTTATCCGACTGAAGACAGATGACAGTTTAGGACAATTATCCATAGGGGTCTCCGTGAATTAGCATTGACTCGGCAGCATTTAACAACAACAACACCATGGTCTGTTGTCCAAAGTGTGCATATAGCAATGTTTTCTTAGACTGACTGCTCATAACAATTCTTTTGCCTGTCTTGCCCAGTCTACTGTTCAGAGAATGTCAGTAGCAGCTCGGACATTCTGCATATAGTAAGACTGTTGTCAGTATAGTAAACCCATTGAGTACTCTGCTGACCAGACTGTTGCCTCTATGACTTATCATACTGCCTGTAATAAATAAGTAACAGTAGTCAGTCAAGTGAGTTGTAACAGGCAATTATGAACCTGTTTTGGATGGGTGTTTGAACTACATAAAGCTCAAAAGTTCAGGAACATTTTGATAAGCTCTGCAAAATCTCTGAAATTTTAGTTGAACTAAAAGCTAGTGTAGGTGTATATATCAATATCAATATCTGTATCTATATGTATGTGTGTGTATATATATATATATATATATATATATATATATACCCTTACCCTCAGTTAAAGGACAGAAGTATAAAGTAAAATAAATGTATACAGTACTTCTCTTCCTTACTCCTATTTCTACTACTTTCAACTTCCCTATGTAGTGAGGCTTACTTGGATGAATATTTTGAGTTTTAGTTATTGGCGGTCTTTACTAGAAACCTCTTGAAAAACAAAAAGAGATTGTAATGGTTTAATTTACTAGAAGAAAGGCATGGATATTATGTGTTCCTGAATGCAACTGAACATGTGTTGCCATTTCCACTCTGAAGATGGAAAAGGGCTGCAATAAGTAAATGAATACATTCTGACGTGTAAAATTGCTTAACTGAGACTGTGCCTTGACATGAAATACTGCTTTCCTTAAGCTATAATTAAAACAGTGTGTGTGTGTGTGTGTGTGTGTGTGTGTGTGTGTGTGTAGTGTGGCATAGTGACAGTTGAGCCTTATAGAGCTGCATCTGCTATTTTGTCATGTCATGAAGGGGGAAATGTAGTTCCCATCTCTGAAGCACGCAAACAAACCAGACAGAGAGGCAGCTTTCCTTAACCATTAGTTAAGAACAGCGGCCTCTAGGTATGTATTAGAGTCACTACCTCTTGAGGAAACCAAATTTCTGACCTCCTGGTCTGCTAGGTGTAGAGAAGGTTCTGAAGAGGAAGCTCCAGAGAGTTACCTGTGAAGGATGAAGGCTCCATTGAACCTAATTTTGGAAAGAATCTGTGAGCACTGATGCAAACAGACTGGATTTTTTGAAGTGACATTTTATTTATTGAAATAAAATAGCAGTGCATTTGTGACTGAATTTAATTTCATTTTTTTCCCATATGTCTATCTATCTATACCTATATCTATCTATCTATCTATCTATCTATCTATCTATCTATCTATACCTGTGTGTGTGTGTGTGTGTGTGTGTGTGTGTGTATAAATATAACTATAAATAAATATATATATATATATATATATATATATATATATATATATATATATATATACATATATACATACACATATATATATCTATATATATATATATATATATATATACATATATATCTTTTGCACCTATAGCTCCGAGTGCGTCTTATACCTGCAACTACAGAACGAGTTCTAAAGCACTGGTGTATGCTCTCAATTAAAATTGTAAATGTTTCCATCAAGCAAGCAGTTAAAGATGAATAGTTATGGTCGCTAAGTTTAATAATTGTGCACCTTTAACTACATGCCATAAAACTTTATAGTTGCCATTTGAAAAAAAAAATTAATAAAAAGTAGGATCTGATGTTGTCTTTTTTGTCTGTTCCTCAACCTTTGGTTTCAGATTGGATCCAACTTCGTCCACTTCTCAGACTTTGGAACCATAGTTCAAGCTCCTCCCTTTAACAATAAGACTCTCTCAAGTGCCAGATTACCTCATATCTCATTTGCCACTTCCAGTGAACAGATATGGTTTCTTTATGGCGCAAGTGTTTTTTGGGAGATGTCCGTTTTTGCTTAAGACTACTCTCTTTTGTCAGGGTCCTTTCATATCTTTCTCTACTTTCCTCCTGCCTCCCGTATTAATAAAAAAAAAAACTTCAGTATTTATTATTACTGTTGCTGGTTGCTTTTTCTCTCCTAGGCCTTACCCCTTTCCTTCTTTTCTTCTGTACTTGTTAGAGTAACCTCAGTTAGGATTTTCTTTCCAAAGTTTGTGGAATTTTGGTACCATTGTTGGTATTCTGCCTGCTGTTTTCAAACTTCGCTGTGTATTTGTTTTGTCTTTCAGGTTTTTCAGCCTTTTTTGCAGGATGTCAGACAGATCTACAGGTTTTATGAAATGTTCATCATACGGGCACAAAATACCCAACTTGGATGCTAACTCCAAGTGTCTCTATTGACTTGGAGCAGCTCATTTCAAGGTTGAGTGTGACATTTGTTTTGGTTTCAACCACAGGGCCTTGGTTCAGTCCAGGAATAAACTTATTTCAAAAGTTTACTGCCTCATTCTTCTTCTTCCACAGTTGCTGGTGCTTCCCCTTCTACTATTAAAACTACAGAAAAATCAAAAGGGGAGAAAGGTGATCATGGACACCACAGTGGTGCAGCGGTTGCATTGTCTCCTCACAGCAAGAGGTCCTCTGATTTGATTCTTGGCTGGAGTGCCTTCTGTGTGGAGGCTGCATGTCCTCCTTGCGTTCATGTGGGTTTCCTCTGGGTGCTCCAGTTTCCTCCCGCATTACAAAGACATGTATCTAGAGCATTTCTCCCTGAGCGTCTGCTGAAAATTGGCTTCTTTCCAAGTTGGACTTTCCCAGTTAACAAATGTTAAATAAATAAATAAAATAAGACCAAAGAAAAAGCTAAAGAGTCAAGGAATTAGTCCCTTGACTGCTCTTCTTGCTCGGCACCAACTTCAGCTGCAACCTCAAACATTTCTAAATTTTCGGATCCTTCCACCTTTTTGGATACAGTGTTGGCTCATCATAAGTCTCCAACCCATAAATAACTCCACTGCTCTCCAAAGCAGATTTCATTGAGACTTCATTCTCCTTTTCTGCAAGAAAATCTACTTAGAGTTTCTGGACCTCTATGTGTCTCCTCATCCTTTACGTCTACAAGGAGTCTGTCTGAAGCAGATGTGGACAAGATGATGAGAACATTTCTTAGGACCCAAATTCAGTTGGGAGTTCCCCCAGTTCTTCCTCCCATCAGACTTGCAATCTTTGGACCAGCCCAAACAAAGTAAATCCTACTCTGAGCCAACAATCAGAATTGGAGGTTCAGGATCTGAGAATTCTGGGATTGTCTGGGTCAGATCCAAAGACCTGACCTTCATTGATTGTGATGTTGTCTCTGATCCAGCCAGAGCCAACATTGTTGGAGCCAGAGGGATATTGGAGCCATAGCTTCAGTGCCAGATCTGGGGGTAGGGATTCGACTCCCAGATTTTGAGAGCCATTCCTTCTCCTCAGGGCCTCAGCGCTGGATAGATCAGCTCCAACCTCTGTGTTGTGTCAGGGTCATGGGAAGCCCTAGACTTCCCCAGGCAGGTGGTTTCAGCTCCTACTGGAGCGGTCCTGGGTTCCCCAGTAGCATTAGCATTTGAGGCAGTGGAGAAAGCTCTCCACGTGGCTGGAAACAAGGTATCCTTACCCCCTTTGGGTTCTCCCCTTAACAACTGTCTGTCCTGGGTCCTGAATATGCTCATTCTGTCCATTCTGGGCAGCCAAACCATTCTAGCCTTGAAGCAGGACTCCCCACACACTGGATTATCTCCACAAAGAAGTTCCCCTAGAAGTATAAGTGCAAGAGGAGGCACACTGATTCCCTACAGGAGTTTTTAACAGGAGACACTGACTTCCATGAAGGGGAGGGGTCCCCCAGGTTACCCCTTGAGAATGTCGAACTTTTGAGACAGAAAGGTAGTTGGTCTGCCAACACCCCTTCCCAGGAGGAGTTGTTGTTTCTTGAGACTTTTTAGAACTGACTCAGCTACATCTTGGTTAGTTCTTCTGAAGGATGAAATTGTGGACCTCATTTCCTATTGGGTGTGGAAAGATCTGGATCTGACAGAGCCCATTCCAAAAAAAAAAAAGAACAGACAAATACCTAGTTGCTCCTAAGGTCTGTACCCGTTGGAGCAGGGGTCCCCTCAGTTAATGCCATGGGGGTTGCCGCAGCCACCAAAAAAGAACTTGCTGAGCATAGACCCTCTGTCCATCCCCATAATAGGGAGCCTAGGGCACTGGACAGTTTCAGAAAGTGAATTTTTGCTCTGGAGACCCTTACCTTGCAATCTCTGACTAACCTAGCACATTTCACAAGGTTTCAAAGAAGTCTGACAAAAAAAGCTTAGCAGATCCCTCAAAGGGTACATGCTGGCAGAGGATAAAAAGACCATCTCTTTGCAATTGACCATCCTTCAATCCCTGTCAAACATATTGATGTATATGATCTCACATGTTACAGAAGGTGTTTCAAGAATGGTGGGTTCAAGCATTACCATTAGGAGGCATGCCTGGATGCACCTGTGTGATTTTGCAGAGCCTTATAGGTTCATAGGTTCATAGGTTCATACTAGGCTATCTGCCCGAGGGCATTTACAAGCCTAGCCCATAGTTTTGTGGCTTACACCACCCCTTTAGTATGGGGAACTATACCCATTATTTTGCTGTGCCTCTGTTGAGCAGTGACACTGAGGTAATCCCTGGGGTATATCTGCGATCTCCCATCCATTGGTCAAGATTTATCTTGAACAAGGCCAGCGAGGTGCTCTGCCTCACATATACCGGGATTTTATTCCACAGCATAGGAGTCTTTGGTGATGAATCTATCCCTCCAGGTTTAAGTCTCCCTTGTGACTCTGACAGATCTAGATTTTTGAGGTGAAGCATATTCATCAAATCTGGGTTTGACATGGCCTTGTATGTTAGGCAAAGGTCACCTCTGAGCACTGAATAGAGCTGGAGTTCTTTCAGTCGGGCAGCATAGGACAGATGTTTGAGACCCTTTATCCTTTTGGTGAGGAACTTTGTGGCCTCTCCAGCTGCTGCAAGTGTCGGGTCAGATACATTCGAATGGGGCATTGTACTCAATCATTGGTCTGATGAGTGATGAGTATAGGAGACTATGACCTCCCTTGATCTAGATGAGAATCCCTTCATGATAAGGTGGGCAATGTAGAAGGTCTTCCTAACTACTTTTGCTACATGGGTGTCGAATGACAGACTACTATCAACCTGGGTCCCCAGGTCCCTGATAACTTCTTCTGTGCTCAGTGGATTGCCACCTATTTGGTAGCTAGGGTAACCTTGTTTTTCGAAGGGTATGACTATGCATTTGCTGGCATTTAACTTTAGGCCATGGCTCTGGCACCAGTTATCCGTTTCTGTGAGACGGATCTGAAGGATATCTGTGTCAGATGTGTTTCTACTATGGCACCAGTTTGCAGTCATCTGCAAACTTTGTCAGCCATAACCCTCCTGTGTTTGCTTGTACTAAAGTAGATGCCGCTTTGAGTCTGACATGGCGCCAGCAACTCTGACCCTGTGGGTTCTGTCACTCAGCCAGTTTGCAACCCATCTTGTGATGTATGGGTTAACATTTAAGCTGATGAGTTTTCAATGATAGCCTTCGCCAGAGGTAGGCTGTCTCATCAATGGCTTTGGTGACTGTTTAAAAGTCAACCAAGTTTAGAAGGCATGATCTGCCTTTGACAAAGCCAAACTGGGATGGATCCAAAGTCTGCAAATTCCTATGTCTTTATTTATGAGGTCCATTATGATCCTCTCCATGGCTTTGCAGATAAGGCTAATGGGCGGTAATGTGAAGTGGGACCACAGTTGCACAGAGGTAAGACTATGATTAAACAGCTGTCCTAGCTGTGGGTTTAAGGACACCATCAGGTCCCATGGATGCTGTGTTTTTGCTTTGGAGAGAGTTCTCAGTTCTCACTTGGGCTGAGATGTTTGGGGGCTGCAATTATAGATATGAAGTTTGCACTGAACCTGTCAGCCAGTATGTTGGCAATGTCTGTAGGATCAGTAATCTTCACATCATTTTGAACTAGTTCTTTTCTCTCAAAGATGTCCTTCATCAATGCAACCTATGATGGCGCTATCATATTTGAAACCAATGCTAAAGAGATGCTCTCCAGGAGTGAACAGTTTGGAAAAACCCTAGCTACTGAATGATATGCTTTTCTACCCCTTGGTGGGCCTTCTCAGAAAAACAGAAAGAGGGTAGAAAGATGTGGTAACAAAATATCAAGTGTTCTCTCAGGAATCCTATGGAGATAGAGTTCCCCATGTGGCAGAGGGGGGAACTCTAATGGCAGATGTCTCCCATGTGGAAAGGGGGCCCAAAAAAACAAGGCTTCAGAAGCCCATTTATCAAAAAGCCTTTCCAGTGCTCCTGAATGGCTTTCCAGCTGCTGCATTCTGGAGGTAGTTAATGAGCACTTATCTCTGCTTGAGAAGCTTAGATATCCATCATCAAAGATGTCTGGGTGCAAAGAACAATTACCAACTTACCACTACATCAGAGGAAGGAAGCAGCCTCAGAGAAAGAAAAGCTGCTAAGAAAAAGAGTCATCCAAGAGGCTTCACCAGACCAACAAGATTTTGGGACTTATTCAAGATTTTTTTTGGTGCTAAAAAAGACGGGGGACTTCAGGCCAGTATTGGATCTAAGCCACTTAAACCAATTTGTCAAACACTCCAAGTTCCAAATGTGCACGGTTCAGTCCATTCTCCCTCTTTTGAGGAAAGATGATTGGATGTGCTCGAGAGATCTCCAAGATGAACCGTCGAGCATCAGTCCTATATAAATATATATAGTATATTTAAATATATATATTAAGTATCTATAAGGATATATAAATATATATAGTATATGTTATGATTGCGTCTAGTTCTAAATTTCGAATTTTCACAAGTTCGAATTTTTTATGGTCGAGACGATAAGATCGAACTTGTGAAAGTTCAAACCATTTAAATGGAGATCGCCATACAGTGCAGAACATTATATTTACCATATTCCTTGTTGTAGTACAATCTTGGAGTTGGTATTTTTAATTAGCAGGCGGTATGGGGGATGCAGAAACAATTTTTTTTTTTTATTTTTATTTATTTATTTTTTTTATTTCGAACTTTCACAAGTTTAATCTTATGGTCTCAACCATAAGAAATTCAAACTTGTGAAAGTTTGAAATTTAGAAGCAGACCCATTATTATTATATAGGAGGTAAAAGCCTCAGCCAAACAGAACTTCAGATGACTCTCTTCCTCTGTTCTTTTCAGATTTAGAATTAAAACCAAAGAGAAACAAAGTGAAAGCAAATGTAGAAACTTTCTTCTCATGATAGAAAGGATGGCACACTGAACTATGAGAATGGAAAAAAGAGCCAGTAAGCGAAAGAGGCAAACATGCTTATGTAGTAAATACGTGTTGTCACAGTGTGTGATACCAAGGGCATGCCCAAACTCAAGAAAACGATGCTGAATGATGATTGGTCGCAGGATAAACCCAGTTATGGGAATCGCAGTATTCAAATGGAGTATAAAAAAGATTCCTAAAGATAAGCTAAGCAGCTTCTTACAAGTATTGGAGAGTAAAACCTTATGGAAGGAATGAAATATAAAAATGAAAACCTTGTAAGAATGTTGAAGCAGATTTGAAAAATGTGAAGGTGCAGCAACACCATATATAAATGTATTAGATTATTCATTTCTGGTAGCACTAATTCAATGCATGCACTTCAGTGAATGAAACAGCCTAAAGACTCTCTGTGGGTTGCATTAAATGTTCAGAATTTATAAATGACTGTAGAAATACTCAACAGAATCAATAAAGTGAAGCATCCTCTGCCGCAAAATAAATATAGTATTCTTGTTATTAAATGACTTGCAGATTATCTAAAGCATATTTTGACTTTGCTGAATAATGTGTTTTGCAGAGAAACGGAATGGTGATGGAGGCACCTTTCACCCTGTTTGTGTCACGAATATCATGACTCAGTCTGAAAATGAATCCATTCGTTCTTTAGAATTCCATCACTGTATGTTATAGACTTACAGATATGTTGTACATTTTTTGGAGAATACTGAATATTGAGCAGCACAACCACAGATCAGTTAAAATAAATTCTTGACATTCTTTTTACCCTTTGCAAAACTAATTATAAAGGGGGGGGCTTCAGAGATGGCTGTGCTGCATTGTACAGATGAAATGCTAAGGGTACAGCCATACGCCACAGTGTGAAAAGTAAGGAACATGAATAGCAATAGAAAAATAGATTAGAATGTGTTAGCAGTAACATGACAGATACAGGAAAAGACAGCTGTGAAACAAAATGCAGAGATACAAATGATCCATAGTAGTAGAACAGGCTACACCAATGTATACAGATAAAACACTGAGCAAGAGGGGGCCAAAAGGTACCTAGAAAGTTTGAGTAAGATTCATACCAAAGCTCCAACAACAACCTGCAATATTCATCAACTGCAGAACAGTATTAGTTTACAGACTGTCTGCAAAGGTCAGTGGCAAACAAGTGATAAAAATGGATAAAAGCAATGTTAAAATTAATGCAAAATAAACAAAATAACTACAATCCAGAAAAAGGGAAAATGATAATGTAGAGGGACTGTGTATAATATCAAGATATATAAGCCATACTTATATAAACCCTGACGTGACCTGATTATGTTTATTAGAAATATAACAACCACAAAAACAAGCACATTAATAGTACATTACTGCTATGAAACATCCAATATGTATAAGTATCATTAATGCACATCAGGACATATCAATACAATGAACATGGAATGCATACAGACAGCAGTGTTACATGGATGGCAAGAATGGACAAATTGAATAGATATAAATACAACAAAGTGGTAGCTATGACACCACAAACCTAAAGTAACACAGTCATAGTTTATTATCAACTCTCTTTTTCCCGTTTTCTATAGAGGGTTGGGTGTTGTGTCAACTGTTGCCATCTCTCTCTCTCTCTCTGTTGATTCAACGCCACTATCCTACCTTCTTTGACAGTCTTACCTGACTGTTGCAGGTCGTCTTTCACACAATCCATTAGCAAGGAATAAGATAGTTTTCTATCAAAGTCAGATGTTGATATTCCAAGCATAAATCCAACATAATCTGTATTCATAACCATGTATTACTTGATTGAGATAATTAGTAAAAATTTCATTCAGAATTTAAGTCTTAATTTGTGAAGGAGGTCAGAGAGATGTTTTCTGCTTTGTTTGCATCATTGTTTAGACTTTTGCCTAACTTTATGTATATATTTGCCACCTGTCCCAACTTGGAAAGGACAGTCACCATTTAATAATTTGTATTCCATTGCCTGCATTTTTTCTTTGAGCAGGAAATAAAATGTCTCAGTTTGATAGTTTTTCTGTAAATTCTCCATTCACCATTAAGTCTGATTTTCAAAAGCACAATAATGGTTAACTGAATGTCAGTGAGGTGATACACTGGAGTACCAGAGTCTAGGAAAACACAAGTGTGCCAGTTTTGAATCTGAAGTGATGTGACCATTTCAAAAAAGATCTTTGGTTTAATTAATAAAGTTTGAAATAAACTTAAAAGATCTGTGACTGCTTGTGGTGATTTAAGGAAAGATATTGTCTGAGGCCTTGCAGTACACTGACTCCTACCACTGGTGACCAGGACAGGACGGGAATGAGACTGGTGGATTTTTAGACTTCAGATGTCTCAAAGACTTTGCAGTTCATTGCATAATTCAATGCATAGGTAGCGGCTGGTGGCAGCTGGTCCTACCTTATAGTCTGGGCAGAAGGGGGCATAGCTAGAAAATCTGTGCCAGCCTTCCCCAAGTGTTTGTGTGTGTGTGTGTGTGTGTGTGTGTGTGTGTGTGTGTGTGTGTGTGTGTGTGTGTATATAAATCGAATCTCAAAGTGTGTGTTTGTCAGCTAATTGGGCAGGTACACGAAGTATTGGTTGGACAGAGAGGATGCTGGAGGTTTTGGCTTGGCCACTCAGCTGAGATCTCGACCCGATAACTGTGTCAGTGGGGAGTCTTATCAGGGATCTGGAGAAAGAGGCAGAAACCAGCCCCAGACTGACTGTGCTATCTGTGTGCACTCAAGGAAAATTGTACTTTACTGTGTGTGTACTTGTCATCCTTCCAATGTGTACATCTCTCACTGGTGCTAGTGGTGAGGATTGAGGGTCCTTGATTGCTGGGCCAGAGCAGGGGCATCACCTATTAATTGGTATTGCATAATAATAATAATAAAAAATTATAAATAAATAAATAATAATTAATAACAATAATAATTGCATAATTAAGCAATGCAGTCATATGTGAACTGTTGGGATTTTGTGGAGTGTATCTTATAGACAGGTGTGATATGCTACCTGTCTCTTTCTGCTTAGGTTAGCTGTTGTGATATTTATGATTGCATGTCTTTGGATGAGCATCATCTTGCATGTGTGAGTATCAACATATTCTACAGTGGCATATATATAAACAGCCAGGGCAGTATATATAGACGACAGAATATTTTTGATTGTGTGCCTTTGCGAGTGTGTGTGTGTTTCTACTGAATTTACCAACATCTGGATGCTTGTGAAGTTGCCTGATGCTTTGTGTGTATATCCTGGAAGTGGGTGGGCACCATTAACATGAATATTTCCTCTTTTGTTTTTCAATTATACAACAAATGCAACACTGTAAACAGTTTAATATGTGCAGTCTAGATGGTGCCCATGCCTTCAAAATGATCTTCCTCATTACAGTTGCTTACCGTGATGGCTAAATATGTTCAGCACAATCACGTTAGCTGTATGTGCATGGATAGTGCATAGTTCCTGGTTGTTTATGGCATAAACATGCTTCATGTCCCATGCATTCTGTAGTTGTTTGACTCTTTTTTTCCCTTTAATTCTCACACATTTGTTTCTCATAGCTGTGTTTTTTATTCAGTAAAGTCATGCTATTGATGTACTGCTGCTCTTTCTCATCCAAGGTGGCAAGTGACATGATTCATTCCTTATCAATCCTTACTACACCCCACAACTATGTAGTAAGAAGGGGCTATGTTCATCATAAAGAATGGAAGTGAGGGTCATTTCTATGCACTATCTCATTCATTTATGTTTGCAGTTTTATTATATGCACTTCCCCAGACTGTCACAAATTTTTCATAATACACCTAAACTGTCTTCACCCACTCATTTAATGTGATATTCCTTATATTCATACTTGCAATAAAGAGCTATTTTTATAGATAATGACCCCTCTACATTTCCGCATTAAAGAAAAACATGCTCACAACTTTCATCCATGTTATATTTTTCATCATTTTTGTTTTACAACTATTTATATTTCCATGGGTCTTTTACTAGAAAACTTTCATGTGCTGGTCCCAGGAGAGAGAGATCCCATATAATGTTCAAAGTTGTTTCTTAAGCAAGCATGGCTGGAACGAGTCAGTCAGAAGGTAAGCTGTCAGCAGCAAGCACACTTACTCTTTCCCACACAGTCCCCTTTCTACTGTAAAACCATAAACAGAACAGAGAAAATCCTGTCAGGAAAAAAAGCACTCTAACCAGAAACGCACGGACAGAAAATACAGCAGATAAGTTGTATGTTGTCAGACAGTACATACAAACATTGAAACATTTACAGACATTTTCTGTCTTGGGAAAAAAAAAAAACTTCCTGATCCTTAAGAAGAGTCCCCGGGTGGAGACTTTTCTGCTAGAAATAAAGCTTGAATTTGATTGCTGCTCTTGTGAAAATGTACAGCTGCTTCCTCTTGAGGTGGCAGAAAAATACTAAAGGTTTCTACAGTCTGACTGCAGATTTCTCTGCAAAGATCTAGCCAATCAGCAGTCAGAGTGTAGGTGTGCAATGGAGCCAGATCTTTGTGAAGCTGACCAATTGTTGTACCCAAGCCAAGATACAACTTATATATCCAAAGGTCATTAACTGTTATGGTAAGTGCAACTCACACAACTGTACTTTTTGTATTCATTTTATGTTATTTACATTTGCTGAACAGGAAATTCTGACTCAATAGATATTTTCGGTGATGGGCTGGGGGATGTTGCTAAGTTAAATTACAATGATTAGCATTAGAATACAAATATAATCTCTTCTGGATAAAATGCAAGTAGAATATGATAAAGTAATTCATTATTCATTCAAGCAATGCATCTATATATATATATATATATATATATGTTAGGAGCCCAATAATATCAATTTGTTGACCCTCAAGTTAAATAAACAATAAACAATATTTAAGACATATAAAGGCAGCATATTAGTAAGACAACATCAGGATAGCAGTGGAATCCAATAATACCCAGGTTGCAGTTACTTAGTAAGTAAAAACTGAGAATGAAGGACTTTCCTGAATGAAGGCTCAAAACATGTGGTGTACACTATGAGAAAGCCCATTTCAGGGTTTGCTGGGTGTGGTAAATACCACAGAGTTACCAAAGGGGTTGAAAAGCAGACAGAGTGACGGTTACTGAATGGTTTAAGGATTGCAGCAGATTAGTATGGGTATACCGCTCAGTTACTGAACTGTTGGAAAGACATTTGTTGTAGTGATACAAGATAGTGAATACATCCCATAGATGATGTATTCATAGGTGCTGATAATTTTTAAGCCTTTGGCAGAGACTTCAAATATGAACAATGTTCCATTCTGTATAGAAACATGCAGTAGCAAAGTAGGCTAATCTGATTTATGATTGCTCAAATGAGGACAGGTGGGAGTTTTGGAGATTTGTTACAATACATTATACATAAGTAAACTGAGTAAGAAATATTGAATTAGCAGTGTAATTTTGCTGAATCAGTCAGGACATGTTTAGTCCTACCAATGAAGTTTATGTTTTATCTGAATTTTAAGTGTTTACACATGCACATCAAACTTTTGTGTTGATCAAGAAAGACATTTAAATGCTTAAAGTGAAGGCAGTTTCTGAATAAGACCGCAGGAAGGCATGGTGTTGCCTTGATTAATAGACGTTAGCTTCTAATTTTAATGTATTTAATCTGAAACTAGATTGATTGCTACAAATGATTTTTTTTAATTAACCTGAAAGTCTGTGTTTATTTTATTAATTAGGAGCAGACAACACTAGAGTAGAATTATCAACATTTTAGATTAAATGAGCAAAGTCCTACCAATTGGTTATATTGTTCACAAAAGGTTGAATAAGAGGATGGACATGATCCTTGGGATATTCTCCAGTAGTGGGTAGAAAAAAAAACATCTTATCATCTCATTCCCATCATTCAGACAACCATAGAACCAGTGCAGGGCAAGTTTCAAATGCCCATGCAAAGCAAGGCATTCAGAACGAATTATGCTGTTAAATATGTCAAATTCAAAATATGAAGGGGTATTTGTACATTTGAGCATGGCTGGAAATTATGTTGTTTCAGAAAGGATACCATATTCTTATAGATGATAAAAGAATAATGCAGGGACACATTTTTCAAGAACATTTGACAGAGGAGGCAGTGCAGCAACTAACAAAAATTGTTTGAAACATTAAGTACCTTTAAGCAAGGGGATAAAGAAAGTTTTCCAGAGACAGGGGAAGTGACGTTCTTAGAGTGACAGCGGATGATGGTAACAGGCTGAGTAATGGCATAGGAATTCAGTTTAAGATATTCTGATTGAAGGAGGTCAAATGCTAAAGAGGATATCTGCAAGTTATTAAGAACTGTGCATATGAATAGAGTGGAAATGGGGAGCATTTTGGAGATGGGAAAAAGGAAGGTGAATGTAAGGCAGTCACATAAGAGAATTGTGGAAGGGGAGTAGCAGAAAAGGGAAATTTCTGAAAAAAATTGTTTAGCAGTAGATTGAGGTATGGAATTAAGAGCTTCTGAATCATCAGGATTAAACAGTGAAGTCGTATTTGTCTACAGAGCCATAGCTATCTCATCTACCACCCAGTGCTCCTTCCTGATCTTCTGCATATTCTACTTCTATATTACAGAAGTGGGTGTGGCTATGCCACATTCAATGAATTTGACTTTTTGCCAAATGGGCATTCAACTAAATGGTCTTTTAATCATTTGAACACACTATTCTGTCATTCAGTGAATAAGAACCATTCCATGCTGTTTTTCATTTTAAAAGGCAAAATACATGGTTCAAAGACATGCAAGGGATTGCAGAATTACAGTGGTGTTGACTACAAACAGCTGGGAAAAAAGATGGAGATATAGCCAGGGGATTTGTCGAGAGGGATCAGCCCGTGAAGAGAGTCTAATTAAAGATGGCGAAAGCTGGCAATGAAGAAGGAGCAGAAAAGAAGAAGTAAAGAGGAAATTATTTATTTATTAATAATATTCTATTATTATTATTTATTTTGTTAATTTATTAATAATGATAATAATAATAATTATAATTATTATTACTAATAATTATTATTAAATAAATAAAAAATAAAATAAATAAAGCGGAAAGGCAGAGGAGGATACTGTTATCCATAAACAAAATATGGATGAAATAAGAGGGAAGGAAAAGGCATACAGGAGAAGGAAATAGAGCGAGAAGTAGATAGGCAAAAGTTTGACTAGATTAAGGGGACAAATTACAGACATTCATTTCACTGAATGTCAGGTGACCAACCTTAGAATTCTGGAATACAGGTTATGCACTCTATTTGCCAAAGAAAGTTGACTGTAAATTAATAGTACTAGAAATGAATTGAAGTCATTCTTTTCCAGGGTGATAAGACATCTTACTCAACACCCCTCACTACTTAATTATTTCAAATCTGACATCATACAGCCTCAAAGCAGGGGGTGTGGGGTGGCAGATACATGACAACACTTTTGTAAAATGATTATTCTTTTTAAATGTTTACCAAAATTTAGTATTATTTTGTTTTTATATCTTTTGTTTGGTTACTTGACAGCAAAACTAATGTGACCTGCCATGGAACCTTAACCAAGAAGGTTTGAACAGGTAAAGGCAGGGTAAAATGGAACAAGTAGACCTGCCAAGGAAAGGGGATATATTTTTCAAGTATGTAAGATTTTCAGGTATGCAAGATTGCCCATGGCAGAATGCAGTCTTTACATGTGTTTTCATCAAAACAACAAAGTGGAGCAATACTGATTTGGAAAGGAAAGAGGTGAGAAGATGCATGTACAGATGAACAAAAGACAGATAGATGACAAGGCACTGTGGCTAAATGATTTGTTACCTAAAACTATCAGGTATCATATTTAGATACTGACAGAGATATTCAAAAGATTATGGGCCACAGCAAAGACTACAATCATCTTGCTGCACAAAGAAAGTTAGAAAGACATTCATGGGAATTATGTTCCAGTCAACTTGAGTTTGGCAATGCAGAAGATTAGGTTAACGCAACATGAGAGGGTGGCATCATTTCTGGATTGTAATAACCTTCAGGAAATAAGGTTATGGCCAAAGGCTTAAAAGTGTGCTGTAATCATTTTCTACTTCCAAGTCGTGGCTGAACTGGATAGGGACATCTTGGTATATGTAGTTGATTTGATTTCCAGTAAGGTGTTTTACTCTGTCTCCTACATGATAATAAAGAGTATGCTGAAGGGAACAGGGTTTGTTAACAATTCCATCACTAGAAGAGTGGTTGCAAGGGATAATACAAACACAAGTTTTGAGGGGAGCCCTATCAAAGGCGAGAGAGGAGGTAGTGCTGTACCATAAATTTGGTGGTGGACCCAGTGTTCTTCAAATGGTCATCTCTGATGTAATGAGAGGTATTGAGAGAAGTATCAGCCTCTCGGTGGATGATACCAAGACAGGGCTTATTGTGGGCTATGGCCTAAGAAGATAAGGTTGGGTTGTAGGAAATATGTCTAGGTAGGCAAAGAGGTATCAGCTGAGATTCAGTGCAGCCTGATGCAAGGCATTGCATCTGAGGCACAAACCTAGGAAAGAAGTATATAAGAATATATTGATGTATTATGTTTGTAAATGTGAATGTGTTAATATGGTTTGATTACTTTTATCTAAATGTAAATCTGCAAATGTCACAAGTGATAATTCATTCAATAAAGGTGTTAAAAAAAACTTTGGGAGGGAATGAGATAGAGCTTAAAAAGAACAGATAGAGAAAAGGCATGAGTTGACTGAAACTGTGCTACTAGTCTATCAAATGCAAAAGACTTTGTGTGTGTGTGTGTCTTTGTGTGCTGTCTTTGTATGTCTATATATATATATATATATATATATATATATATATATATATATATATATATATATATATATATATACACACACACACACACACACACACACACACACACACATATATATATATATATATATATATATATATATATATATATATATATATATATATATATATGGGTCTACTTTGACTCACTGAAATGACACTTCACCAATTCCTAGCTGGCTGACTTCACTTCACCGAAATGGCTTTAAACCAAGAGCACGGATTGACGAAATCCTTTCCTTGTGAAAGAACCACTTGGCCACCAGGGTGAATTTTGTCCTTTCTCAAGTGTAGTGTGATCTCGGAGTTGGTATATTTAAGTAGGGGTGGTGTGGGGGGTGAAGCCCTCACTTGGGTGGGTTTAGTTTTGGTTCATTGAAGTTTTCTCTGTGGTGGCCAATTGGTTCCTTTCACAGGAAAATGATTTTGGCAGTCCATACGTTCGGTTTAAAGCCATTTCTGTGAAGTACAGTTGGCCAACTAGGAATTGGCAAACTGTTATTTCAGTGAGTCAAAGTAGACCCATATTTATATATATATATATATATATATATATATATATATATATATATATATATATATATATATATATATATATATATATATATATATATATATATATATATATATATATACACATTTAGGATCCAGCCAAAGCTATTAGAATGTACTCGTGCAGCAATGGACTCCTGAGATTAGGTGGCCATGCTGCTGCTCTGTCATTTACTAGACAGACCTCAGCTAGAAAAATGCGTGGCCATTTGTAGGTCTTACAGGAAGTGGTATCAGAGTTGCCAAGAAATTGACAATGTTTATTAGGAGGATCAAGGAATTCTCTTACAAGTAGATATTTGCTGGAGACATAGGGGAGTAAGGAGAACAAGACATGATTTCATCAGAGCTTGAGTGGAAACTTGATAGAAATATAGAGGAAGGGAGGCAACAGTGAGGACTTCTGCAAGCAAAGGGAGTTGACTTTACCCTGGATCTGAGGAAGTTTGACATAGGCTGATGGATAGAAACTGCGTAACTCTCAACTTACCAGAATTTCACAGAATGTCTATATTTTTGGCTCATATTTTCGGTCTCTTCCTCATAAAATGTGTGGTTTTGTGGCAAATAGTTGAGAAATGAAGTCACTAAATAATGACAGACACATTTCATTCCAACAACTTTTAAAGTTTATAAGGACAATATTCATACCTCTCAACCTCTTAGAGCAAGAAATCTGGGCAAAGCCATAAACAAAAGTGGGACAAAGGCCCAAAAATAGGGACAATTTTTAAATATTGCTCTTACAAACTTAGAAAGTTGATAGAATAACAGGTTTAGCATTTTCATGAACTTTCTGAATTGAATGAAGTTTGAAACTCAGATGTTTGTCATTATTTTCTAACTTCAGTCTTTAATAATTTGCCACTACATTGCCAGAAAACTACAATTTTATTAAAAACAGACCGAAAAAATGAGGCAAAAATCTGGACGAT